>NC_084635.1:19319986-19564986 GCF_033978795.1 Nerophis ophidion
TGAGACCACAAATTTGGGTATCAATCCAATACCAAGTCGTTACAGGATCATACATTGGTCATAATTTAAGTACTTCCCGAGTTTATAAACATAATATACATTTACAAAAAACAAAAAAAACAAAATTATCGGTGTAATCATAGTAGTATCGACTAGATTTGCTCCTGTACTTGGTATCATTACAGTGGATGTCAGGTGTAGATCCACCCATTGTGTTTAACATTTTGACTCATGGAAGAATAGATAAATGTTTCAAAACACGCCGGTGAGCTACGGTGTTTAGTGAAACATGTTTAGCTAATCCTCGTCCTGCAGGGATGATACTTGTCAGAAACGTACATATTTGTCGCCATGGAGGCGAGGATTAGTGATTTAGAAGTAGCTAAAACACCGACTGCGGCTGGACTTTAGCCACTAACTAGCTAGCCATGTCTTAAAGCACCTCTTCCTGAGGGCGTTTCAGTGTTATAACCTCACCTTTATCGTTAGTTTATAAGCCGAAATGAGTTAGAGTTAAAACTCTATTATGCAACGCAAAAGCCATTTATCAACAACCCCCAGAAATGCCGCCGGCTTTGCTAGGCCCGTGCTCATCTAAGATGGACTGATGCAAAGATGAAAAGTCTTCTGTGGTCTGTTAAGTCCATATTTCAAATCCGTAGCGTAAACATACTCCGATATTGTCAGCGGATTATGTGATGCCAACTTGAACACGTCATTGAACTGCAATGATAGACTTTGACATCCCTTATATCAAATATCAGATTGTGCTTGAATTAGAGCGCATACCTGCGGAAGTCGGCGGCGTTTCTGGATGTTGTTGATAAATAGCTTTCGCTTTGCATATTAGAGCTTTAACTTGCACTTACAGATGTAGCGACAAACTGTTTTTAGTGACAGTGGTTTTCTGAAGTGTTCCTGAGCCCATGTGGTGATATCCTTTAGAGATTGATGTCGGTTTTTGATACAGTGCCGTCGGAGGGATCAAAGGTCACGGTCATTCGATGTTGGTTTCCGGCCATGTCGCATACGTGGAGTGATTTCTCCAGATTCTCTAAACCTTTTGATGATATTATGGACCGTAGATGTTGAAATCCCTCAATTACTTGCAATTGCACTTTGGGAAACGTTGTTCTTAAACTCACGCAGTTGTGGACAAAGGGGTGTACCTCGCCCCATCCTTTCTTGTGAAAGACTGAGCATTTTTTGGGAAGGTGTTTATAAACCCAATCATGGCACCCACCTGTTCCCAATTAGCCTGCACACCTGTGGGTTGTTCCAAATAAGTGTTTGATGAGCATTCCTCAACTTTATCAGTATTTATTGCCACCTTTCCCAACTTCTTTGTCACGTGTTGCTGGCATGAAATTCTAAAGTTAATGATTATTTGCACGAAAAAAATGTTTATCAGTTTGAACATCAAATATGTTGTCTTTGTAGCATATTCAACTGAATATGGGTTGAAAATGATTTTCAAATCATTGTATTCTGTTTATATTTGCATCTAACACCATTTCCCAACTCATATGGAAACGGGGTTTGTATCTTTCTTTAAAAAGGCATTCCTAAATGCAAATGATCTCTGCCATTATTTCTTCTCATCGTTCCTGTATTTAAAGTCAAAATAAAAAGTGCAGTTCAGCTTCTAAGCCTCTCATCCAACTCTATTTCATGCTCTCTTAATGCCATAAATAATCTCATCTCATTTCTGCGGCTTCACCACATTGTCTTCACCTCCCCCATCTCTCTCCCTGCAGATTGCCTGTCTCGCTCCCTTTAGTTTTATCACCGCGCTACACAGATCCTCTTCCCTCGCGTTTCTGTCTCCCTTCCCCCCACCTTTCCCTTCGCCTTTGTGTAACATCGGACCAGACGAGCGATTTGATTCGCGGCCGCTCTCCAAGATCACACAAAATATCCCGTAATTTAGGCAGAAAAGGCCACGCAAGTAGAGTGCACTCTCCTTACTTAGCAAGCATGGCCAATTTTCTGGAATAGTGTCTCCTTTAATGCGGCGATGTCAGTCATGTGTCCTTCCAAGGGTCTGAGAGGTAATACCTGCCTTGCATTTTCTGAATATGGCTCGATACTAATTCATTTTGACATACTTGTTGGACGTGACTGGCATGTGAGTCATGGCTGTTCCTGCTCGCCTCAGCCGTGCTTTCATCAACTCAAATGTTTGTTTCAGAGGCAACAGGCAGCCCACTTTCTGAATGCCTCTGACTACCGTATTTCCCTGAATTGCCGCCGGGGCGCTAATTAATTTAAAACCTCTTCTCACTCCTGCGCTTACCAAAGGCATGCGGTAAAAGTAAGCATGCGCTAATTATTATAAAACTTCTTCTCACTACGGCACTTACCAAAGGTATGCAGTAAAAATTTGAGTGGGATGTAAGCTTGGACCTTAAGTCCTACTGAATAGATCTTAATCTTCTTCCCTTTATGCGATTTTAATTTACAGGTATTGAAATCAGCCTCCTCCATTTTGAGAATGATGACAGGGGAAGTGTCACTCGTGACGTCACAAGTTTGACCAGGCGGTAATTCTAAGCATGCGCTAAATATTTTGGGAAGCGAGTTTGACCCGGCAGTAATTTAAGGCAGGCGCATATTATATGCCCTGCGACAATTCAAGGAAATACGGTATTTTGACTGTAGCTCCACAAGGACAATCAGTTTGTTTTAATTTAGTTTCAGTTTCAGTTTATTTGGAACATCCATACGATACAATGTAATGCATCACATATTTCCAGTCGTTTCATTACAGCACGTCCGAAAAGGAGTAGGAAGAAGCAGAATCCTACCCCTTTTCATATCATAGCAATTTTATCCCATTGCTGGGCCGCGAATTACACGCTGTTGTAACACATGGCTTGACATTGTCTTGCTGAAATAAGCAGGGGCGTCCATGAAAAAGATGGACGCCCCTCCTTTTCAGTCGCCCGTCTTCCTGTTCTGGTCTTTGTCGCTCCGTGGCTGTCATTGGTTCTCCTTCGTCTGCTCGCTCGTCTGGTCTTCCGTCTGGTTGTTTGTCTCTCTCCTTCTACTTCTGCCCCGATCGCTCCTCCTTCTCCCCTTTTGTACTGCAGGAGAAGATGCAGGGATTTAGAGCAGGTGTTTGATTTATGCACCTGACTCGGATTGCTGCAACGGCACTCCAAGCGCGCCCCGCCTCTCTGTTCCGCTGCATACTCCGCCTCCTGGCCGCCATCTTGGGTAGGACCATGATTTGTCCTATCCCGCTTTCGGCCCGTCGGCTCCGCTTCTCCACAGTGGTATTATTAAATGGGTGTCGGTGTCCAGCAGACCGATAATTAGCATTTCCGTTTTCTTGGCGTTGAGTTGCAAAAAGTTAACGGACATCCATTGTTTGATTTCATTAAGACACGCCTCCAGCTGACTACAATCCGGCGTGTTGTTCAGCTTTGGGGGCATGTAGAGTTGGTTGTCATCAGCATAACAGTGAAAGCTAATACCGAGATTCAAAATGTTCCACAGGTGTGAATGTGAACATCTGTTTGTCCTGTGATTGGCTGGTGAGTGATGATCACACTGCAAAAACTGAAATCTAAGTGAAATTAAATATCTCAACTAAGAGTGATATTTGCTAACTTTCTGTCTGATAAGATAATTTTTCTCACTAAGCAGATTTATATTAGTGTTTTACTTGTTTTAAGGGTTTTGGTCCTAAATGATCTCAGTAAGATATTACAGCTCGTAGCTGAGATTTTATGACCTATATTGAGTAAAACATGCTAGAAACCTCCATTAGTTCCTGTTTTTTCACCCTCTTGTTTTGTCACAATGGCGACCCATTAGTTTCACCTGTCACACGTGTTGGATTCACGCACCTGTTTCAGTCATGTCATTATTATTTAAGTCTGGTTTTTCTATTGGTCGTTCTGGCGTCATCACCCTGTTTATGACCACTCGGTTTCATGCCTGTTTCATGTCATAGTTCATGCTGCCCTGCTCACGTCACTGCGAGTACATTTTTGTTTATTAATGCCACAGTTAGTGTCTTTCGTTTCTATGCCCATAGTTCTGCCTTTGTGCTAGTTTTTGTTTTCTTAACCAAGTTTGTTCTCCGCCTTGTGCGCACCTTTTGTTTGCACTTTTTTATAGTAATAGATTAGATATGTCTTAACCATCACGCCATGTCCCGTCACCTTCCTTTGCATTCCGGGAAAACAAACCACGCCATAGTCCCCGTTACGACAATAAAAATACTTTTTTAAGGTAATAATTTCTTACTTCAAGCTTAAAAAAAAAAATTATGACGGTGAGCGCATATCATCATGTCAAGATAATGGCGTTAGCATTTACTTAATTTAAGAATATTTTTCAACATAATGAACAAAAAGGTCTCTTTTTTTTCTACCAAGAAAAGTGCACTTGTTATTAGTGAGAATATACTTATTTTAAGGTATTTTTGGGTTCATTGAGGTTAGTTAATTTTACTTGTTTTGGAAAGTCTTGACAAGCCAACTGTTCTTGTTCTATTGGCAGATAATTTTGCTTAGTTCAAGTAAAATACCCCTCATTTTTGTATTTTTTTTTTTCTTGTTTTTGAACACTGACTTTTTGCAATGCAGTCCATGGGGTACACCTCACCTGAAGTCACCCGTGACCCTAATGATGAGGGGCACTTCAGAAAATGCTAAAATTGATTTTTCCCTCCTAAGACACCTGAATTAAAAGTAGACAGTACTTCGCAACCTTGTCACCAAGGCAACAGGGTGGCAAAGGGTCATCCACACCGTCTAACAGCTACGACACAAAGTGTGAAGACTTTGGAAGGAACATTCAGTTCTATACTTTTACAAACCGGCCGGAAACCAACATTGAATGACCGTGACCTTCAATCCCTCAGACGGCACTGAATCAAACACCGACATCAATCTCTAAAGGATATCACCTCATGGGCTCAGGAACACTTCAGAAAACCACTGTCACTCAATACAGTTTGTCGCTACATCTGTAAGTGCAAGTTAAAGCTCTACTATGCAAAGCGAAAGCATTTTATCAACAACATCCAGAAACGCTGCCGGCTTTTCTGGGCCCGAGATCATCTAAGATGGACTGATGCAAAGTGAAAAAGTGTACTGTGGTCTGACGAGTCCACATTTCAAATTGTTTTTGGAAATATTCGACATTGTGTCATCCGGACCAAAGGGGAAGCGAACCATCCAGACTGTTGTTGACGCAAAGTTATGGGTAATTTACACATCCGTCAAGGCACCAATGCTGAAAAGTACATGCATGTTTAGGAACCACATATGTTGCCATCTAAGCGTCATCTTTTTCATGGACGCCCCTGCTTATTTCAGCAAGACAATGCCAAGCCACATTCAGCACGACTTACAACAGCGTGGCTTTGTAAAAAAAAAAGAGTGCGGGTACTTTCCTGGCCAGCCTGCAGTCCAGACCAGTCCCCCATTGAAAATGTGTGGCGCATTATGAAGCGTAAAATGCAACAGCGGAGACCCCAGACTGTGCAACGACTGAAGCTCTACATAAAACAAGAATGGGAAAGAATTCCTCTTTCAAAGCTTCAACAATTAGTTTCCTCAGTTCTCCAACGTTTATTGAGTGTTGTTAAAAGAAAAGGTGATGTAACACAGTGGTGAACATGCCCTTTCCCAACTACTATGGCATCTGTTGCAGCCATGAAATTCTAAGTTAATTATTATTTGCAAAAAAAAAAAAAAGTTTATGAGTTTGAACATCAAATATCTTGTCTTTGTAGTGCATTCAATTGAAAATGGGTTAAAAAGGATATGCAAATCATCGTATTCCGTTTATATTTACATCTAACACAATTTCCCAACTAATATGGAAACAGGGTTTGTACACAGACTTTCCTTGAGGACCACACAACTGGATGAGGGCTGCAGAGACGATAGTGAGAGGATTTTACGAGGCTCTCGCTCCTTTTTGCTCTGTCAGATCATAAATAGAGTAGATACAAATAAGAAAGATAGTGGTAATGGCTCGCACATCTGGGGTTGAGATAGTTCAAACGATCAATCTATATTCTTTATTGAACCAGGTAAAAAACTAATTGAGATTCAAATCTTTTTTCCAAGCGGTCACACACATAGAGAAAAATTAATGACTTACCTATTGTCAGGTTCGCCCCTGACAGTTTGGTTAGGTTTTAGTGTTTCCTCTGTGTCTTTGTTTCCTGTCAACGCTTTTATTTTGGTTATTTCCTGTTTTTTTCTCCCTGAGCGCTGGTTCCCCTCAGATGCGGCTGATTGGCACCTGGCCACACCTGGTCTCAATCAACTGGCTGCTATTTGAACCTGTTTTCTCCTCCAGTTAGTGCTGGATTATTGTTGTGTATTGTCGCTTCTGTATTGTCGCTCCTGACGTGTCGTTGCAGCGTAGCGGTAAGTTATATTTGGTAGCTTTGTGTAGCTTACTGTCTTTTGTTCCCTGCTTTCAGTTTTGTTTGTTCATAGCCTATTTTGTTGTCCACCTCGTGCGTGCTTTTTGTTTGTACCCTTTTGGTTTGTTTTTGTCTTAGTGTTTAATTAAATCATGTTTTCCTGCAAAATGCCTCCCTCCTTCTCTGCATCTTGGGCTTCGTCTCAAACTAACTCTGACACCTTTGTTAATATAAAACAATGATTCAGTAAAAACAACTTAAAAACAAGCGCAATGCCCAAACTAAACAGTTTCTCGATCCTTTCAAATGGCCTGAAATTCCCCCTTAGTGATCAGTTCAGGTAACTTCAGATCATTTTGTAAGTTGTTCCATGACTACGGAGCAGCATATCTGAAGTGTTTTTGTTTTTTTTTCCAAGAATTGTGTTGGCTCTTGGAACAAACATTTTAAGTATGTTCTGTGACCTTAAACTGTAGCGACTGGAGTCTTGACACATAAAAGAACATAAATAAGGGGGAACCAGACCAATAAGTGATTTATAAATACAAACCCCCACAGCCAGTGAAGTTGGCACGTTGTGTAAATGGTAATAAAAACAGAATACAATGATTTGCAAATCCTTTTCAACTTATATTCTATTGAATAGACTGCAAAGTCAAGATATTTAATGTTCAAACTAAGAAACTTATTTTTTATTGTTTTTTGCAAATAATCATTAACTTTGAATATAATGGCAGCAACACATTGCAAAAAAGTTGGCACGGGTGCATTTTTACCACTGTGTTACATGGCCTTTCCTTTTAACAACACTCAGTAAACGTTTGTGAACTGACGAGACAGTTTTGGAAGCTTTCCAGGTGGAATTATTTCCCTTTATTGGCTGATATACAGCTTCAGTTGTTCAACAGTCCGGGATGTACATTGTGCTATTATAGGATTCATATTGCGCAATACATTTTCAATGGAAGTCTGGACTACAGGCAGGTCAGTCTAGGATACGCATTCTTTTACTATGAAGCCAAGCTGTTGTAACACATGGATTGGCATTGTCTTGCTGAAATAAGCAGGGAAGTCCATGATGACGTTGCTTGGATGGCAAAATATGTTGCTCCAAAACCTGGTGCCTTTACAGATGTGTAAGTTACCCATGCCTTGGGCACTAATACACACCCATACCGTCACAGATGCTGGCTTTTGAACTTTGCGCCTATTACAGTCCTGATGGTTATTTTACTCTTTGTTCTGGAGGACACCACGTCCACATGTGGACTCGTCAGAACACAGAACACATTTCCACTTTGCATCAGTCCATCTCAGATGAGCTCGAGCCCAGCGAAGCCGGCGGCGTTTCTGGGTGTTGTTGATAAATGGCTTTGACTTTGTATAGTAGAGTTTGAACTTGCACTTACAGATGTAGCGACAAACTGTAGTTGCTGACAGTGATTTTCTGAAGTGTTCCTGAGCTCATGTGGTGATATCCTTTACACGCTGATGTCGGTTTTGGACGCAGTACCGCCTGAGGGATCGAAAGTCATGGGCATTCAATGTTGGTTTTCAGCCTTGTTGCTTACGTGCAGTGATTTCTCCAGATTCTCTGAACCTTTTGATGATATTACAGACCAGAGATGGTGAAATCCCTAAAAGCCTTGCAATAGCTAGTTGAGAAATGTTGTTAGTGAACAATTCGCTCACGTCTTTATTCACAAAGTGGTGATTTTCGACCCCTCGTTTGTGAATGACTGAGCATTTCATGGAAGCTGCATTTACACCTAATCATGGCACCCGCCTGTTCCCAAATAGCCTGTTCACCTGTGGGATGTTCCAAATAAGTGTTTGATGAGCATTCCTCAACTTTCTCAGTCTTCTTTGCAACTCGTGCCAGCTTTTTTGAAACGTGTTGCCGGCATCAAATTCCAAATGAGCTAATATTTGCAACAAATAACAATTTTTCCAGTTTGAACATTAAGTATCTTGAATTAAAAAAAATGTTCACAGGGGGTACATCACTGAAAAAAGGTTGCGAACCACTGACTTAGGGTTGAGCTGCACTTTGTTACGGCTCTCTATACAACTTTTTTTAAATGACATTTTAGAATGTTGATTTCAATTGACATGTCTCCAGGTCAACATTTTGTTGGATTTTGTCTACTTACAAAGTTCCTGATATGATCCTGGGCGGAGGATTAAGTTAAACAAAATGGCCTGAGAACCAGTTTAAAGGAATATTCCCAAACATACTGCTGTATTAAGCCCCCAAATGTGTGTGACAATTTATTGCACAATTGCTTATGAACACATAGCAGTGCTAATCTTCGCTTTTCAAACTCATTAGAAAGAGCCAGATCGTAAAACAGACCTGGGCAAATTAAGGCCTCAGGGTCACATGCGGCCCATTGAGCTTTTCAATCTGGCCCACCGGACATTCCCCAAAACATTTTTTATATCTTTAAGATGGTAAGTGTAGCTGCCATTATGTTAGGGAGGGAGGTTTTCTACCGACCGTAAGTCTTGAACTATACAAAGTATTTCAATGGTTGGAATCTGCGCTTATGGATGATATACCAGTTACTATGGTAATCTGATTAGTTACTATGGTCATCTAATTAGTTACTATGGTCATCTAATTAGTTACTATGGTCATTTACGTCACAGCAGCTTAGATGAGGCACCAAGCAGTGTGGGTGGGGAGCGTTCCCACAGACGCGGAAGGAGATTTTCACAACAAAGTTCTAAAGCTTAGTGATGTATCAGATATATCAGATTGTAGGCGGGTTTATTTTGTACCCTTCACGTTCATATTTCACTGTTTGTTGCATTTTTGTTGCGTTTCACTTGATTGTAAAATGTGTGGATCAAAATGGGGTGTGACATTCATATTTTGTCATTATTCGACGTTAGTTACAGGCCTGTCATAGAAAAATGTAAAATTCCATTATGTTTTTTAAGGCAGTCTGTCATAACGTTTATTAGCATTCAATCAGACATTATTGTGAGGTTTTGTTTTAGTGTTCATAAAAATAGATATACGGGCCCCAGACACATTTTTTTCTCTAAATGTGGCCCCAGAGTCAAAATAATTGCCCAGGCCTGTCGTGAAAGAAAGTAAAATGTTAAAAAAAAAATTGCTTGTTTCGCTTGTCTCTGGATTACAATTATGGCACAGTGAATGACTTATTCCTTAATATTGAAATGTGGTTTCTGCATATTGAAGAGTGAATCGCATTATTGTAACACCTATTTGCGAAATCATTTGCAAAAAACACAGCAAGGGAAAATGAGACCCATCATCTTACAAAGACAAACATCAATTCCCCATTGCTCATAAACCAAACAAGCAAGCGATTGTTTTCATTCAGCGCTGAGTAACAGCGTGATGCCTATTTTCGGCCGAGTCCAGTATAATATAATGAATACTATTATGCAAATCCTGTACCAAATACAAAAGAAAGAAAAGCAAGAGAATAAAAAGTGCCACATGCTTTTCAACTGAAAAAAATAAATAAAGAAATAAATTATAAGCTGCCAACAGTGTGTTCCTGAGAGTATTTTTGTTTTTTAAAGGGGAACATTATCACCAGACCTATGTAAGCGTCAATATATACCTCGATGTTGCAGAAAAAAGACCATATGTTTTTTTAACTGATTTCCGAACTCTAAAAGGGTGAATTTGGCGATTTAAACGCCTTTTAATTGTTCACCTGTCGGAGCGATGACTTTTCACCCGTGACGTCACAACATGAAGCGATCTGCCATTTTCTCAATCTTATTACACGCACCAAGCCAAATCAGCTCTGTTATTTTCCGTTTTTTCGACTGTTTTCCCGTACCTTGGAGACATCATGCCTCGTCGGTGTGTTGTCGGAGGGTGTAACAACACGAACAGAGACGGATTCAAGTTGCACCAGTGGCCAAAAGATGCGAAAGTCCCTCGTTTGTTCCGCACACTTTACCGACGACAGCTATGCTACGACAGAGATGGCAAGAATATGTGGATATCCTGCGACACTCATCGAGGGTGGACGCTCCCCTTTCCTCTCCCTTATCTCTCCTGCTTGCTTCTTTGTTTTGTCTTGTCTTAACTTTCTTGTTGCCTCTTTTTGCACTGCTCTCCAAATCTAAACATTGGAACTATTTAACTGGCCTCAACAAAATTGACAAGATCTTGGGTTTGGGGGAACCTGCTGTCGTGACGAAGCGGTTGTTGCTGGACACAGGACGGACTCTTGGGAGAAGGAGGGCCGCGTGCCTGGCGACCCTTTTCTGTCAAGGACTTGAAGATATCCACCTATTCGGAATTATGACAACAGGACATCTGCTGATTGAAGTAAGCGTTGCTCTGGTTTGTCGACAAATTGGAAGTTGCTGGCAGTCTTCAAAGTACCCCAAAGCTGCCACAAATGATTGGAGGATGCGGGAAGAACTGTGGATTACATCGGAATGTCTACCCCGCAGTTTTGAGGACCAGTCATAGACAATTTTAGAGTGAAAAGCAAATTTTATTTTTACTCGCATACAAATCATTTTAACTTGGAATTTTTTCCCTGGCTTCGAGACTCTCCCGAAGATCACTGCAGGAAGACACAACAAACTCCCTTTTTTGTCTCTCATGGACACATACCTGTTGTTGTGAACTTTGGACTAGCGACGGCAAATACATCAAGGCTGCGGAACAGAGACACACTATGGGCTTATACCCACACACACACACACACACACACACACACACACACACACACATCCACAAAAAAAATATTGGCCACACATACACCCTCCTGTCCCCCAATCCAACGCCTTCGACGCAAATCCCGTAGGGGTGATGAATGGATGGTCAGCGTCTGAGAGCTGCGGCCTACCACCATGACCTTGAACTACCTTCCCTCGAGATGTATGTTGTAATATGTATATGTGCTTTGCTATGGAGCTTTTTTCTCACTCCGAACTGGGCCCCCTTAGGAGCCCAGTCTGGATTGTATTTTTTTACTCATCCTTCCCCAGCGTTTACCTTTTTCCCATCTTTTACGGGGCGCCTTATGGCGACCAATCAGCGTTCTTGTTCTGTAACCTTGTACACTGTTAGTTTGTCTAATCTGGGACAGGTTTGTGCTGAAAACAAAGTTTTGTTGTACTTGTTGCAATGACAATAAAGACCTACCTACCTACCAAAGCAGATGCATTTCCAACGATAAAGTCAAAGAAATGTGCAATATTGGAAAATAGACCACCACAGAATCTGCCGGAGTGCCTCGGGAGCTATTCAGGGACGACGGCAGTCTGTTCCCGCAGACGAGCGACATAAACCCCCTGGATGTCTTGGCTAAAACGTGATTTATGCCACTTCTTTTTCTGTCTCATTTTGTCCACCAAACTTATAACGTTGTGCATGAATGCACAAAGGTGAGTTTTGTTGATGTTATTGACTTATGTGGAGTGTGCTAATCAGACATATTTGGTCACGGCATGACTGCAAGCTAATCGATGCTAACATGCTATTTAGGGTAGCTGTATGTACATATTGCATCATTATGCCTCATTTGTAGCTATATTTGCATCCGGCCTTTCCCTCCACCCACATTTAATGCCAAACAAACACTTACCAATCGTTGGTTAGAAGGCGATCGCCAAATTTGTCCTTGCTTCCTCCTGTGCCGCTGTCCGTCATGATATGGCTCAATAACTTCAGTTTCTTCTTCAATTTCATTTTCCCTACCTTCCTCCACACTCCAACCATCCGTTTCAATACATGCTTAATCTGTTGAATCGCTTACGCCGCTGAAATCCGAGTCTGAATCCGAGCTAATATCGCTATACCTTTCTGTGCTATCCGCCATGATTGTTTCTGGTTGTTTCACGCTGTGACGTCACAGGATAATGGACGGCTGGATATACCGATCGTGAAAATCAGGCACTTTGAAGCCGTTTTTCAGGATATTGCGTGATGGGTAAAATTTTGAGAAAAACATTGAAATATAAAATAAGTCACTGGAACTGATTTTTATTGGTTTTAACCCTTCAGAAATTGTGATAATGTTCCCCTTTAAGTAACAACTAGATGCTGTTTGACTGATAAGACGCTTCATTTTACATAGTAGCTGTATATTGTCTGACTGCAGCCCCACATTTCTTCCTTTTTTTATTTCATTAACTTTTCTCTTTCAGCTGCTCCCCATTCACACCTGAGACAATGTCACATGGCACCAAAGTAGAGGGTCTCCCAGGGGTGACATTATCACTTAGGGGTGTACTCACCTTTGTTGCCAGCCGTTTTGACATTGTTGTGTTGACTTGTTTTAAAGGGGGACAGCTCAGGGAAGCTGCACACTAACTATTCTACAGTACCTGGTATCAAAGTGTCATTTCTTGGCTGTTGTCCCATGAAACGATGTTAAAAAAATACAGAAATTTTAATTGTGTGTACTTAATTTTGAAGTACCATATAGAACAGGGGTCCCCAAACTACGGCCCTCCACCGTCCTAAATCGGGCCTCAAGTCTCAATTTTTTAATTTATATTTGTCTGACCGCTTCTATGTTAGCTACCTCTCTTTGTTTATAATGTCTATTTTCTGCTGGCTCATGCTGCCCTTTTTTTTTGCTGCAGCTTTTTACATATACTGTAATTGTCAAGACGGGGTGGGGGAGATCGCAGCTTACTGCGAGGATTGTTTTCCCAGGAAGCAAACGGACTATTCTGGACCAGGCGTGAAGGTAGGAACATATTTATTTATTCCAGATTCAAGGATACAAACAAAAGGGCGCACAAGGCGAAGGCACGAATTAACGGGATAGCGAGCGCAAAAAAGTGACGTCTCCCGGAGTGTTATCTGGCGTCATATAGAAATATAAGTAGTGTTCATCGTGTGAGGCAGTGCAAATTAAACAATATTAAAAAAAAATAACTTTTTGAATTGGTCCAGGTTATTGGCGACTGTTATTACTGACGGACAGATGTCTCGGTGTGACTGCAGCCAGGCACGTAAGAAAACCCTCGTCTCCATGGCAACGTCTCTGTCGCTTTCACTCATTTGCTGCTTTTCCACTAACACAGGGGTAGGCAACCCAGAACGTTGAAAGAGCATTTTTGGACCCAAATAACACAACACTGTCAAGCGCCATTCATTTAAAACTTGCGGGCCGCACCAACATTAAACTTTCATATTAAGGTGGGGGTCGCAAAAAACAATTGGCCCGCGGGCCGCGTGTCTAAGACCACTGCACAAAATTTTGTAAGAAAAAAATATTTATACATATATTAACAGTGCCAGACTTTAGGCTGCAGATGTATACGTTGTGAAATGAGGTATTTACACAGAAATATTTTGTAAATGTTTATTTATATACACTTATTGTTTCCAAACGGTGTCTGTAACACGGCAGTAAAAAAAACAAACTGATCAAACCAAACAGAAGTCATCGTCTTGGACCGACTAGCTGCGGAAGCGAGCTCTCTAATCAGCTAAACACACTCAATAACTTCTCCGTTCGGTGCCACACCCACAAAATTCTGAAGCAACTATTTCCACATCATCACCGTAGGAAAAATACTATTTGATATTTAGCTCATTTTTACATGACACTTAATGAAATATCTTGTGACATCATGCACAAAAGTGCACTTATTTTGTTTTTAACTATTGTAGCGGTGTTCTGTACAAAAAGTGCACTTTAATTTAGTGTTGTTTTGATACGTCATCTTAGTGACATCATGCACAAAAGTGCACTTTTGTTTTTAATTATTTAAGTTGCGTTCTGTACAAAAGGTACACTTTAATTTAGTGTTGTTTTGATATGTCATCTTAGTGACATCATGCACAAAAGTGTACTTTATTTGTTTTTAACTATTGTAGTGGCGTTCTGTACAAAAAGTGCACTTTAATTTAGTGTTGTTTTGATATGTCATCTTAGTGACATGCACAAAAGTGTACTTTATTTGTTTTTAACTATTGTAGTGGCGTTCTGTACAAAAAGTGCACTTTAATTTAGTGTTGTTTTGATATGTCTACTTAGTGACATCATGCACAAAAGTGTACTTTGTTTTAAACTATTGTAGTGGTGTTCCGTACAAAAAGTGCACTTTAATTTAGTGTTGTTTTGATACGTCATCTTAGTGACATCATGCACAAAAGTGTGTTTTATTTGTTTGAAACTATTGTAGTGGCACTTTGTACAAAAAGTGCACTTTTATTTTGTGTTGTTTTGATGCGTCATCTTAGTGACATCATGCCCAAAACTGCACTTTATTTGTTTTAAACTATTGTAGTGGCGTTCTGTACAAAAAGTGAACTTTGATTTAGTGTTGTTTTGATATGTCATCTTAGTGACATCATGCACAAAGGTGCACTTAATTTATTTTAAATTATTGTAGTGGCATTCTGTACAAAAAGTGCACTATAATTTAGTGTTGTTTTGATATGTCATCTTAGTGACATCACGCACAAAAATGCACTTTATTTGTTTTAAACTATTGTAGTGGCGTTCTGTACAAAAAGTGCACTTTAATTTAGTGTTTTGATATGTCATCTTAGTGACATCATGCACAAAGGTGCACTTAATTTGTTTTAAATTATTGTAGTGGCGTTCTGTACAAAACGTGCACTTTAATTTAGTGTTGTTTTGATACGTCATCTTAGTGACATCATGCACAAAAGTGCACTTTTGTTTTTAATTATTTAAGTTGCGTTCTGTACAAAAGGTACACTTTAATTTAGTGTTATTTTGATATGTCATCTTAGTGACATCATGCACAAAAGTGTACTTTATTTGTTTTGAACTATTTTAGTGGCATTCTGTACAAAAATCGCACTTTAATTTAGTGTTGTTTTGATATGTCATCTTAGTGACATCATGCACAAAAGTGTACTTTGTTTTAAACTATTGTAGTGGTGTTCCGTACAAAAAGTGCACTTTAATTTAGTGTTGTTTTGATACGTCATCTTAGTGACATCATGCACAAAAGTGTGTTTTATTTGTTTGAAACTATTGTAGTGGCACTTTGTACAAAAAGTGCACTTTAATTAAGTGTTGTTTTGATACGTCATCTTAGTGACATCATGCACAAAAGTGCACTTTTGTTTTTAACTATTTAAGTGGCGTTCTGTACAAAAGGTTCACTTTAATTTAGTGTTGTTTTGATACGTCATCTTAGTGACATCATGCACAAAACTGCACTTTATTTGTTTTATACTATTGCAGTGGCGTTCTGTACAAAAAGTGCACTTTAATTTAGTGTTGTTTTGATATGTCATCTTAGTGACATCATGCACAAAAGTGCACTTCTTTTGTTTTTAACTATTGAAGTGGCGTTCTGTACAAAAGGTACACTTTAATTTACTGTTGTTTTGATACGTCATCTTAGTGACATCATGCACAAAAGTGCACTTCTTTTGTTTTTAACTATTTAAGTTGCGTTCTGTACAAAAGGTACACTTTAATTTAGTGTTGTTTTGATACGTCATCTTAGTGACATCATGCACAAAAGTGCACTTCTTTTGTTTTTAACTATTTAAGTGGCGTTCTGTACAAAAGGTTCACTTTAATTTAGTGTTGTTTTGATACGTCATCTTAGTGACATCATGCACAAAACTGCACTTTATTTGTTTTATACTATTGCAGTGGCGTTCTGTACAAAAAGTGCACTTTAATTTAGTGTTGTTTTGATATGTCATCTTAGTGACATCATGCACAAAAGTGCACTTCTTTTGTTTTTAACTATTGAAGTGGCGTTCTGTACAAAAGGTACACTTTAATTTACTGTTTTTTTGATATGTCATCTTAGAGACATCATGCACAAAAGTGTACTTTATTTGTTCTAAACCATTGTAGTGGCGTTCTGTACAAAAAGTGCACTTTAATTTAGTGTTGTTTTGATACGTCATCTTAGTGACATCATGCACAAACGTGCACTTTATTTGTTTTAAACTATTGTAGTGGCGTTCTGTTCAAAAAGTGCACTTCAATTTAGTATTGTTTTGATACGTCATCTTAGTGACATCATGCACGTGAATGCTTGTGTCACTGCTTAATAACTGTTTAATAAATACAGTTTTGATTTTGTGATTTCCTTCTCTGCATGAAAGTTTAAAATGAGCATATATTAATGCAGTATGAAGAAAAATGTTTTGATGTAGACACATAGAATCATCATACTGCTCTGATTATATATACCAAGTGTTCATTCAAGGCGAAGGCAAAATATTGAGATGTATATCGTGTATGGCCTAAAAATATCGAGATATTGAAATAAGGCCCAGCCCTAATCACAATATAGTCATTTTCTATATTGCACAGAGATAAACCTGCGATATATTGTGTATATCGATATATCGCCCAGCCCTATGTCACAGCCTTGACTGTCTGCAACAGGAGTTGCAGAAATAAGAATAACACGGGATACCAATAATAAAATCAAGTACAACGTAGGCTTTTCAATAGAAATGCTTAATAATAGACTCACTCACAATGAAGCCATTGTTAAGCAGCACAAACGAGCTGCTCTCGCTTGCCACTTTCTTTTCGCCGTGACAAAGTCTACATGCAGCGTGGCGTTGCAGGGAGAAATGTTTGGGTGCTAATAGAGGCAGCTTGTTTGTATTCTATTGTTGACTGAATGAGCTCTCTGTGGTCACTTGTCAGAAAGCAGAATGTAATTGTGGTTTGCACACAATCATATCAGACGTATTTCACAGCTGAATGAATTGACTGCAGTGCGGCCAACGAGGCTGGCGGCTGGCGGCAGGAGACTATCCAACTGTCTCTGGAGTTTACAGCCCATTATTACCGCCATCCATCCATTAACCATCCTGCTTGTCCTTAGGAAGCAGGGGCGGACTAGTGAGAGCCTGGACGCATTCGAGATCATGGGCTGGTAACTTGTGGCTTTTTCATTCTTCTGTTTTGAGATAAGAGCTGTCTCTCGGCTAGGGTTGTATTAGTATAGTACCGCGATACTAATGAATCATATTCAATACTATACCGCCTCTGAAAGGTACCGGTCGGCCATCCCCCGCACGTCACGTCGTGTCATTATTGGTTTACCAGCAGACGAGCATCTTTGGCAGCGCACAATCATGGAGTACTTACAAGCAGACACGGTGTGTAGACAGAAAAGGACGAATGGACGCATTTTTGCTTAAAAACTAACAATTTAGGTTAAGTTAGAACACGGAAACGCCCACCGGAACAGGTACTTGGCTAACATGGCTAGCTAGCTAGCAGCGAACATCCATCCGCAATCGGCAGTGTTTTAGCTACTTCTAAATCACTAATCCTCACCTCCATGGCGACAAATAAAGTAAGTTTCTTACAAGTATCATCCCTGCAGGACGAGGAATAGCTAAACATGCTTCACTACACACTAGGGGTGTGACGGTACACAAAAATGTTGGTTCGGTACGTATCTCGGTTTAAAGGTCATGGTTCGGTTCATTTTCGGTACAGAAAGAAAACAACAAAATATAATTTTTTGTGTTATTTATTTACCAAATTTGCAAAATCTTACACCAAAAATATTTTTCTTAGTGGAATATTTTATATGAAGTAATGGGAACCTTGTATAGGTCAATAATTCGTAATAACATTGATTTTGATTCAATATTATGTTTTGAGCACTGACAGTTTGAAAAAAACAAAACAGCTTTGTTTTATTAGTCAACATTGCAACTTTTTCAAAATTACATTTAACCTTCAAGCTTTTTTACTTCACTTTCGCTATGTTTTTGTTTATTTTAGTAGTATTTTTAGAATGTGCTGTGGGGCGCAAATGGCTTCCAGGGCACACTTTTGACACCCCTGCTATAGATAATAAAAAATTCCATCCATCCATCCATTTTCTACCGCTTATTCCCTTTGGATTCGCGGGGGGCAGAACGCGGGCTAGGATAGACTCACCATACGTCCTCTTTTCACCAAACATGTCAACTTTTTCCGGGTTGTCAGGGCAGAGTTTCTTAAAGGCTTCAAATGTCCGTCATTTTTAGTATTATTTACGCTACTTAATATGTCCGTGTGGAAACTCGTTCGGTTCACCTCCACACCGAACCGAAACCCCCGTACCGAAACGGTTCAATACAAATACACGTACCGGTACACCCCTACTACACACCGTGGTTCACCAGCGTCAAAATGCAAACAAACGCCATTTGTCAATCTGTAATCCACTGTAATGATACCAAGTTCAAGAGCGTAATTTCGTCGATACTACTGTGATTACATCGATATTTTTTGGCGTGCCAAAATCTTCTTTCGTTTTTTTATTTATTCATTTATGTTATGTTTATAAACCCAGGAAATATATCCCTGGAAACATGAGGACCGGAACACAACATTGTTATCCACATGTTGCAGACATTTTTTGTGTATGTTTTACACTTGAAAAGGGTTTGCCCATTTTAGAGTTGTATGGTATACCGGTATTAGTAAAGTACGCCAATACTATTTAACCATATTCAGTACTATACCGCCTCTGAAAAGTACCGATCCAGTACGGATACCAAGTACAGTAGCATATCTAGTCGATACTACTATGATTACGTCGATAGTTTTTGGCATCATAACATCTTATTTCGTTAAAAAATATATATATATTATGTTTATAAACTCAGGAAATCCATCCCTGGACACATGAGGACATTGAATATGACCAATGTATGATCCTGTAACTACTTGGTATCAGATTGATACCCAAATTGGTGGAATCATCCAAAACTAATGTTAAGTATCAGACAACAGAGGAATAAGTGGTTATTACATTTTAAAAGAAGTGTGAATAGAACATGTTAAAAGAGAAAGTAAGCAGATATTAACAGTAAATGAACAAGTAGACTAATAATTATTTTTTACAGCTTGTCCCTCATTATTTTGACAAAATAATAGAATGGAAAATGACACAATAATTTACTGCATACGTCATCAAACTAAATTAGGATCCTTTGTTTGCTTACTTATTAATAAAAGACAAGTTGTCTTGTATGTTCACTATTTTATTTAAGGACAAACTTGCAATAAGAAACATATGTTTAATGTACCCTAAGATTTTTTTTGTTGAAATAAAGACAGTAATGCATTTTTTGTGGTCCCTTTTATTTAGAAAAGTATCGAAAAGTACGGTTACAACACTACTCTCGGCTAATTGTTTTGCTTTAAGTTGCAAGCAGAAATTTGAAATTTGGCGTGGCAAATGTCACAGGGAACCCTGTAAGACAGTGGTCCCCAACTACTGGGCCGCGGCCCGATACCGGTCCGTGGACCGTTCAGTACCAGGCCGCAAAAGAAATTAAAAAAAAAAAAAAAAAAATTGTTTTTTTCAATTATTAAATCAACATAAAAAACACAATACATACATTATTTATCAATACAGATCAGGGGTCACCAACGCAGTGCCCGCGGGCACCAGGTAGCCCGTAAGGACCAGATGAGTTGCCCGCTGGCCTGTTCTAAAAATAGCTCAAATAGCAGCACTTACCAATGAGCTGCCTCTATTTTTAAAATGTTATTTATTTACTAGCAAGCTGGTCTCGCTTTGCTCGACATTTTTAATTCTAAGAGGGACAAAACTCAAATAGAATTTGAAAATCCAATAAAATATTTTAAAGACTTGGTCTTCACTTGTTTAAATAAATGCATTTATTTTTTTTTACTTTGCTTCTTATAACTCTCAGAAAGACAATTTTAGAGAAAAAATACAACCTTAAAAATGATTTTAGGATTTTTAAAGACATATACCTTTTTACCTTTTAAATTCCTTCCTCTTCTTTCCTGACAATTTAAATCATTGTTGAAGTAAATTTATTTTTTTTATTGTAAAGAATAATAGATACATTTAAATTTAATTCTTCATTCTAGCTTCTGTTTTTTCGACAAACAATATTTGTGAAATGTTTCTTCACACTTATTACAATTAAAATTAAAAAAATATATATTCTGGCAAATCTAGAAAATCCTTAGAATCAATTTTAAATCTTATTTCAAACTCTTTTGAATTTCTTTTAAATTTTTGTTTTGGAAAATCTAGAAGAAATAATGATTTGTCTTTGTTAGAAATATAGCTTGGTCCAATTTGTTATATATTATAACAAAGTGCAAATTGGATTTTAACCTATTTAAAACATGTCATCAAAATTTTAAAATTAATCTTAATCAGGAAAAAATGACTAATGATGTTCTATAATTTATTTATTTGAATTTTTTTCAAAAAGATTCGAATTAGCTAGTTTTTCTCTTAATTTGTTCGGTTGAATTTTGAATTTTAAAGAGTCGAAATTGATGATAAACTCTGTTTCAAAATTTAATTTTCATTTTTTGTGTGTTTTCTCCTCTTTTAAACGGTTCAATTAAGTGTTTTTTTTTTTTTCATCATTTATTCTCTACAAAAAACCTTCCGTAAAAGGAAAAAAAATGTACGACGGACTGACGGACATAAATACCCATTTTTTATTTATCTATATAGATTTATATATTAAAGGTAAATTGAGCAAATTGGCTATTTCTGGCAATTTATTTAGGTGTGAATCAAACTGGTAGCCATTCGCATTAATCAGTACCCAAGAAGTAGCTCTTGGTCTCAAAAAGGTTGGTGACCCCTGATATAGATCAATACAGTCTGCAGGGATACAGTCTGTAAGCACACATGATTGTATCTCTTTATGAAAAAAAACAAACGCTGCTACCTCTCTGCTGGGCGAGGGTGTATACGTATGTGACGTATGACATGGCAGTATGTGACGTATTTAAGTTTGTGCGCTCGCTGTCTGTGAGAAGGAGACACAAGAAAGAGTGAGAAGAGCCTGTAGTGTAACACCCGCAGCTAAAAGCAACTGCGTGAGAACGTATACTCAAATATTACGATGTAGTCATTTTGTATTTCGCATAGAGACAAACCCGCGATATATCGCGTATATCAATGCCCTACATGCTTACTTTTAGTTTACCTTACTCTATTTATTTTAATCTTGTGATTACTGCTACATATTAACTGCATATACAATGAAACCTCAATTTACGAACTTAATTGGTCCTTCAACACGGTACGTAAATAGAAATGTTCATATATTGAAGCACATTTCTGCAAAAGACACAATGCAAATATGAATAATGGATTCGAAGCTCGACAAAAGACCATATTTTAGTAAAAGTTTGCACCCTTCGAACATAATATAAAACATAACAAGCGGGTGATGAATGAAAGCAACTGTCCTCATTGGACAGCACGTACACACACAGTCACTAGCCCTGTGGTGCACTCATAGCTAGGGCGCTATAATGATTAGGAACAAAAAATACAAACCCCGTTTCCATATGAGTTGGGAAATTGTGTTACATGTAAATATAAACGGAATAAAATAATTTGCAAATCATTTTCAACCCATATTCAGTTGAATATGCTACAAAGACAACATATTTGATGTTCAAACTGATAAACTTTTTTTTTTGTGCAAATAATCATTAACTTTAGAATTTGATGCCAGCAACACGTTACAAAGAAGTTGGGAAAGGTGGCAATAAATATTGATGAAGTTGAGGAATGCTCATCAAACTCTTATTTGGAACATCCCACAGTTGTGCAGGCTAATTGGGAACAGGTGGGTGCCATGATTGGGTATAAAAACAGCTTCCCAAAAAATGCTCAGTCTTTCACAAGAAAGGATGGGGCAAGGTACACCCCTGTGTCCACAACTGCGTGAGCAAACAGTTTAAGAACAACCTTTCTCAACGTGCAATTGCAAGAAATCTAGGGATTTCAACATCTATGGTCCATAAAGGTTCAGAGAATCTGGAGAAATCACTCCACGTAAGCGGCATGGCCGGAAACCAACATTGAATGACCGTGACCTTCGATACCTCAGACGGCACTGTATCGAAAAACAACATCAATCTCTAAAGGATACCACCATATGGGCTCAGGAACACTTCAGAAAACACTGTCACTAAATACAGTTTGTTGCTACATCTGTAAGTGCAAGTTAAAGCTCTACTATGCAAAGTGAAAGCCATTTATCAACAACATCCAGAAACGCCGCCAGCTTCTCTGGGCCCGAGGTCATCTAAGATGGACTGATGCAAAGTGAAAAGTGTTCTGTGGTCTGACGAGTCCATCCATCCATCCATTTCCTACCGCGTATTCCTTTTGGGGTCGCGAGGGGTGCTGGTGCCTATTTCAGCTACAATTGGGCGGAAGGCGGCGCACTCCCTGGACAAGTCACAACCTCATCGCAGGGCCAACACAAATAGACAGACAACATTCACACTCACATTCACACACTAGGGCCAATTTAGTGTTGCCAATCAACCTATCCCCAGATGCATGTCTTTGGAAGTGGGAGGGAACCCACGCATTCACGGGGAGAACATGCAAACTCCACACAGAAAGATCCAGAGCCCAGAATTGAACCCTGACTACTCAGGACCTCTGTATTGTGAGGCAGACGCACTAACCCTTCTTCCACCGTGAAGCCCGGTCTGACGAATCCACATTTCAAATAGTTTTTGGAAATATTCGACATTGTGTCATCCGGACCAAAGGGGAAGCGAACCATCCAGACGGTTATCGACGCAAAGTTCAAAAGCCAGCATCTGTGATGGTATGGGGGTGCATTAGTGCCCAAAGCATGGGTAACTTACACATCTGTGAAGGCACCATTAATGCTGAAAGGTACACTTAGGTTTTGGAACAACATATGCTGCCATCTAAGCGCCGTCTTTTTCATTGACGCCCCTGCTTATTTCAGCAAGACAATGCCAAGCCACATTCAACACAATTTCCCAACTCATATGGAAACGGGGTTTGTACAATCCAATTTTCCAATTTCTGCTTGATCTGTATTGCCTGCAGCCCGAAGGAGTGAGGGGTGGAAGGTTCACCCGTTCAACAAGAATAGTGGCGTTAACGGCACGTTGTTTCAACCCCATGGAAACAAAGTGAAATCCTTGAATGGACCGCAGATGTTGGGACCAGTGCAATGGATACCGAGTGGATACAGTTAATGTGAGATAATGTGGGCGGCATGGGATCCTCGTGCATGTAGACAAGTCGGACTGATGCATAAGGAGTGGTCCACACCGAGTCCTGAATTCATAATGTCAAAGTCTAGTCCACTGGGAGGCCAGCAGGGGATCCTCTTGAAGGGTCAGCAGTGCAGAGATGTCACCAACTGATGCATAGAACTTTGATCCATCCCGGGTCCCCACTTGGAACAGCAAGTGCCTCATCCATGGAGGCTGATCCGTGGTCACCTGATAACCTCTCCATGCAGGAGAGGGGGGCAGGGCAGAAAGGAGAGACGGCAGATCAACTGGACTAAAAAGGGGTCTATATAAAGGCTACAGTATATAAATGAGTTTTAAAATTGGACTTAAATGCTTCTAGTGAGGTAGCATCTCTAACTGTTACTGGTAGGGCATTACAGAGTACTGGAGCCTGAATAGAAGACGCTCCGAAGCCCACAGATGTTTCTATGGGCTCTGGGAATCACTAATTAGCCGGGCTGGCCGGGACATATGGTACAATAAAATCAGCCAAATTGGTTGGCGCTAGACCATTTAGTATTTTATACTTAAGTAGTAAAACCTTAAAGTCACATCTTAAGTGCACAGGAAGCCAGCGCAGGTGAGCCAGTATAGGCGTAATATGATCAAACTTTCTTCTTCTTGTCAAAAGTCTAACAGCCGCATTTTGTACCAACTGTGATCTTTTTTTAATGCTAGACATAGGGAGGCCCGAAACTAACATGTGACAATAATCGAGACATAATGAACGCATGGATAATGATCTCAGCGTTGGTGGTGGACAAAATGGGACTATTTTTAGCGATAATACAGAGATGAAAGAAGGCTGTTTTAGTAACACTCTTAATGTGTGACTCAAATGAAAGAGTTGGGTCGAATATAATACCCAGATTCTTTGCCGAGTCGCTTTGTGTATTTGTTTTGTTGTCAAATGTTAAGGTGGTATATTTAGATAAAGAAAGGTATGCCAAACTTGTGGCTTCAAATTAAAAAAAGACTCGAGGCTGTATTTGCCGCCAATGTATGTAACAGGGTCAATTACGTCTTGTAAATAATGTATTTTATAATGTTGTATTATTGTTATAATTACATAAAATATGTAAATTACATGTCAATACCTGAATATTGTTTGATGTTTTGTCAGTGTGGAACCATTGTCTCATTGTCCTTCTTACCGCAATAATTAGTGTGACACCTGTCTTTTTATATGCGTTGGACACGCCTTCCAATTTCCCTTCTGTCCACGATAACAGGAGGGGTAGGCGTCCATGCGACGACAGAAAATGTATTGTCCTGTTAAGCACTTAAAGGGGAACATTATCACCAAACCTATGCAAGCGTCAATATATACCTTGATGTTGTAGAAAAAAGACTATGTATTTTTATAACCGATTTCCGAACTCAAAATGGGTGAATTTTGGCAAATTAAACGCCTTTCTGTTTATCGGTCTTTTAGCGATGACGTCAGAACGTGACGTCACCGAAGTAACACACCCGCCATATTCATTTTTACATTACAAACACGGGGTGTCAGCTCTGTTATTTTTGTTTTTTCGACTATTTTTTTTAACCTTGGAGACATCATGCCTCGTCGGTGTGTTGTCGGAGGGTGTAACAACACCAACAGGGAGGGATTCAAGTTGCACCACTGGCAAGAAATCTGCCGCCAGACCCCCATTGAATGTACCAAAGTATCTTCACATTTGACCGGCGATGCTAAGACAGACATGGCACAGAGATGTATGGATAACCTGCAGATGCATTTGCAACGATTAAGTCAACGAAATCACAAAGGTGAGTTTTGTTGATGTTGACTTATGTGCTAATCAGACATATTTGGTCACGGCATGACTGCCAGCTAATCGATGCTAACATGCTATGCTAATCGATGCTAACATGCTATTTACGCTAGCTGTATGTACATTTGAAACTACATACCCACATTTAATGCGAAACAAACACTTACCAATCGACGGATTTAAGTTGCTCCAGTGTCACAAGATGTGAAAGTCCTGATCGTTTGGTCCGCACATTTTACCGGCGATGCTAATAAGGCAGCCATGATATGGGCCACTTCATTAGGTACACCCACGCTATGGTCGAATAGCGTCAATAGCTATTCGCTCAATAGCTTCAATTTCTTCTTCAATTTCGTTTTCGCTATCTGCCTCCATACTCCGACCATTTGTTTCAATATATGCGTAATCTGTTGAATCGCTTAAGCCGCTGAAATCCGAGTCTGAATCCGAGCTAATGTCGCTATATCTTGCTGTGGTAACCGCCATGTTGTTTGTATTGGCAGCCCTGTATGACGTCACATGGAAATGGATAGTGGTTTCGAAGATAGCGAAAATAAGGCATTTTAAAGCTTTATTTAGGGATATTCCGGGACCGGTAAAATTTTGAGAAATTTTTTTAAAAAAATACAACAAGCCACTGGGAACTGATTTTTATTGTTTTTAACCCTTTTGAAATTGTGATAATGTTCCCCTTTAAGTTCACTTTCTTGTTCGTTATTATTTTAATTTTCCTGAAGGAACTCTCCTTGAGGAATCAATAAAGTACTATCTACCTATCTATCTATATTTGTGTAGGGGCTCGACGATGGCAAAAAAGTTATTAACGACAGTTGTATTCTGTGTATTATCAGGTATGTTTTTTTTTCACGGTTGTACGTAACTCGCCCTTTTGTCTATGATAACGGGAGAGGGGCTGAACGATGGCAAAAAGTTATTGACGACTGTTGTATTCTGAGTATTTTCAGTAAAGTGCATCTGAGCAGCAACCTATGGTGTCGGTTGTGTTCCATAAAATCCACACAACGCAGAGGAAAAGACCAACGGTTACACTTACGTACATGTAAATGGGATTCACATTGTCATTATTGGGTATAATCTGTCCAAGTCCATGGTTTTCGCCCGGAAAAAGGGAGGAGACCCTGCCCCAAGTGGAGAAGTTCAAGTACCTCAGAGTCTTGTTCACGAGTGGGGGAAGAGTGGATCGTGAGATCGACAGGCGGATCGGTGCGGCGTCTTCAGTAATGCGGACGCTGTATCGATCCGTTGTGGTGAAGAAGGAGCTGAGCCGGAAGGCAAACCCCTCAATTTACCGGTCGATCAACGTTTCCATTCTCGCTTATGGTGATGAGGTTTGGGTCATGACCGAAAGAACAAGATCACGCGTACAAGCGGCCGAAATGAGCTTCATCAGCCGGGTGGCAGGGCTCTCCCTTAGAGATAGGGTGAGAAGCTCTGCCACCCACATGGAGAGGAGCCTGATGAGGTGGTTCGGGCGTCTGGTCAGGATGCCACCCGAACTCCTCCCTAGGGAGGTGTTTCGGGCAGGTTCGACCGGTAGGAGGCCACGGGGAAGACCCAGGACCTGTTGGGAAGACTATGTCTCTCGGCTGGCCTGGGAGGAGCTGCTGGAAAAAGTGGCTGTGGAGAGGGAAGTCTGGACTTCCCTGCTTAGGCTGCTGCCCCCGCAGCCCCACCTCAGATTAGCGTAAGAAGTTGGATGGATGGATAGATGGGAATAATCTGTAGAATTTTTCAGAAAAAATGAATTTATTCCATTTTGAAATATTGCTGTAACATAAAATGTAGAAAAAGGGAAGCACTGTGAATACTTACCGTATTTTTCGGACTATAAGTCGCAGTTTTTTTCATAGTGTGGCTTATACTCAGGAGCGACTTATGTGTGAAATCAACACATTACCATAAAATATCAAGTATTATTTAGCTCATTCACGTAAGAGACTAGACATATAAGATTTCATAGGATTTAGCGATTAGGAGTGACAGATTGTTTGGTAAACGTATAGCATGTTCTATATGTTATAGTTATTTGAATGACTCTTACCATAATATGTTATGTTAACATACCAGGTTATTTATGCGTCATATAACGTACACTTATTCAGCCTGTTGTTCACTATTCTTTACTTATTTTAAATCGCCTTTCTTGGTGTTGGGTTTTATCAAATACATTTCTCCCAAAAATGCGATTTATACTCCAGTGCAACTCATATATGTTTTTTTCCTTCTTTATTATGCATTTTCGGCAGGTGCGACTTATCCTTCGGATCGACTTATACTCCAAAAAATACGGTACTGTATTAGTGTTTTCTATCATTCTTACAGGCTTGTGTGAACATAAATAGAACAAAAAGAGCACATTGGAAAGAAAAGAAGTCAAGTGGGCGTTGAACTGATGTTGACTATACTGTAAATGTAATGAATGCCAATGTAGCTTCCTCTGCAATGTTGACCGGTAACTGTAAGAGGAATGTTTATTTTAAGGTTGTTTCTCCCGGGAGACATAATTCCAGAAATATACTTTGACAAGTCCTACTCACATGACGATGTAGTGTAGTATTTTTTGTTTTTTTGTTACAGATTAACGGCAGTACTGTTTGGCCTGAGTCGGCGTGTTGCAGGGGAGCCTGTGAACACGCTTCTGTTGGCAAAGCATTTAGTTGATTTTAAAACGGCGTGGTTGTACACCCTTGTGGCATTTTGGAGGCCTGTTAGACTCTGATTGGTACCAAAAGGAGTCGTTTTAGAGGAGACATTGTTTGTGCGAACTGAGACCAGCCCCGCAGGACAACCTGTCACTCGAGGGGACAGAAAGTATTAAAAGCTGTCATAGATAAAGAGGACTTTTTGGGCGTAAGGCTTGAATATGAAGACTTATTGGACAATAGTATTTGGCTATTATAGTGGCACTTTCCTTTTTCATTCATAATTTGTGGTAACACTTTAGTATGGGTAACATAATCACCATTAATTAGTTGCTTATTAATAGGTTAGGTTTGGAGTTGGGGTTAGAGGGGTAGGGTTAAAACTAACTAAGACACTTAGTTAATGACTTACTGGTTGTACAATAAGGCCATGCATAAAAAGGCATTAATAAGTACCTAATAAGGCATTAATAAGCACTTTATAATAACTAATTAAGAGCCAATATGTTACTAATTTGCATGTTAATAAGCCACTCAATAAGGATCGATATGTTGCTCATACTAAAGTGTTACCTAATTTGTTCCAAAAGGTCTGAATTGCAAGGAAATTAAAGGCCTAGTGAAATTAGATTTTCTTATTTAGACAGGGATAGCAGGTCCATTCTATGTGTCATACTTGATCATTTCACGATATTGCCATATTTTTGCTGGAAGGATTTAGTAGAAAACATCGACGATAAAGTTCGCAACTTTTGGTCGCTAATAAAAAAGCCTTGCCTTTACCGGAAGTATGTGCGCGTGACGTCACCGGTGTGAGGGCTCCTCACATCTTTACATTGTTTATAATGTGACCCACCAGCAGTAAGAGCAATTCGGACCGAGAAAGCGACAATATCCCCATTAATTTGAGCGAGGATGAAAGATTCGTGGATGAGAATATTGATATTGAAGGACTAGAAAAAATAAATAATAATAATAAAATAAAAAGCGACGGCTCCGGGCGGCGGCAGTGTGAGCGTTTCAGATGTAAATAGACACATTTACTAGGATAATTCTGGAAGATCCCTTATCTGCTTATTGTTTAGTGTTTTGGTGAGATTGTAAAGACATACCTCAAAGTCGGATGGCTGCGGTGAACAATCCAGTGTCTCAGAGAGAAGCCGAGGAGCCAAGCTCACAGCTGCCTTTTTTGACAGCTACTGCAGGAGGACGCATAATCCACTGATGTCTCCGGTAAGATATATATCACAATTTTCCCATCCAAAAACATGCTGGTTGACGCAGAGAAACACGTTTGCTTGACCGCTCTGTTCCATGTTAAAGCTTCACAACAAACAAAGAAACACCGGCTGTGTCTCGGTGCTAAAGACAGCTACAATACACCGCTTTCCACCAACAGTATTGTTCTTTATAGTCTCCATTATTAATTGAACAAATTGCAAAAGATTAAGTAATACAGATGTCCAAATTACTTTTAGCCGTAAGTGGTGCTGAGCTAGTATGTCCCCTCCAACCAATAACGTCACAAACACCTGTCATCATTCCGCGACATTTTCAACAAGAAACTCCGCGAGAAATTTAAAATTGTAATTTAGTAAACTAAACCGGCCATATTGGCATGTGTTGCAATGTTAATATTTCATCATTGATATATAAACTATAAGACTGCGTGGTCGCTAGTAGTGGGTTTCAGTAGGCCTTTAAACATTTCTATCATAAGAAATATTAAATTAACACTGTAGCTATAAAAATGGATGTATACAACAGGTGTCAAACTCAAGGATTGGTCCAGATCTTGCCCGGTACATCATTTTATATGGCCCGCGAACACCTGGAAATAATACAGTAGGAAAAGGATCCCGATTTACACAAGTAGAAAAAATTATTCGAGTGTTACCATATAGGGGTCGATTGTACGGAATATGTACTCTACTGTGCTATTTACTAATAAAAGTTTCAATCCATCAAAAAAAATCAAATGGCCCAATTCCTAGATGGATCTCGCATAAGAGAAAGGTGGAAGAATAAGTGATTATTGCTTTCTAACAGAAGTGTAGATAGAACATATTAAAAGAGAAAGTAAGCAGATATTAACAAGTAGATTAATAATTCATTTTCTACCACTTGTCCTTAATAATTTTTACAAAATAATTGAATGGAAAAAAGACACAATATGTTACTGCATATGGCAGCAAACTAAATTAGGAGCCTTTGTTTGCTTACTTACTACTAAAAGACAAGTTGTCTTGTATATTTAAGGACAAACTTGCAATAAGAAACATATTTTTAATGTACCGCAAGATTTGTTGTTAAAATAAAGTCAATAATGCCATTTTGTGTGTTTTTTCTTTTAGAAAAATACCAAAAATAATCAAAATAATTTTGGTACCGGTACCAAAATATTGATATCGGGACAACACTAGTTCTTTTGATTGTGAACGAAAGGCAAAACTCCAAAAAGGGCAGTTCCCCTTTAAGTTGAAGTTGAGTGGTAATTGTTCTTTTGGTGACACCTAGTGGCCATAATACATATATACCCCCCCCCCCCCCCCCCAAAAAAAAAAACTCCATTATGTATTAAGATATATGTTAGGCAAAAAACGTTTGGAAAGAGGCAGAAGTGTTTTATCACAGGCCAACTGAAACCCACTACTACCGACCACGCAGTCTGATAGTTTATATATCAATGATGAAATATTAACATTGCAACACATGCCAATACGGCCTTTTTAGTTTACTAAATTGCAATTTTAAATTTCCCGCAAAGTTTCTTGTTGAAAACGTCGCGGATTGATGATGCGTATGATGACGTGTGTTTGTGACGTTATTGGTTGGAGGGGACATATTAGCTCAGCACCACTTACGGCTAAAAGTCGTCTGCTTTAACGGCATAATTACACAGTATTTTGGACATCTGTGTTGCTGAATATTTTGCAATTTGTTCAATTAATAATGAAGAAGTCAAAGTAGAAAGATGGAGGTGGGAAGCTTTTAGCCTTTAGCCACACAAACACACAGTGTTTCCTTGGTTGAAATTCCCGGAGGTGAAGCTTTACTATGCATCAGAGCGGTCAAGCAAACATGGATCCCGACTACATGTCACCTGGCAGTTTTCGGTGAGAAAATTGTGGTAATAAGCTGCAGCAGGACAGAAGCTTCGTGACTTCCCTCAGAGACTCTGCCGTCATCACACCCGTGGACACACCCCTCCGACTATCAGATACTATTTAACTCAGTAAAACACTAGCAACACAATAGGCAGATAAGAGATTTCCCAGAATTATCCTAGTAAAGGTGTCTAAAAACATCTGAATCACTCCCACTGCAATCGCCTTTTTTTTCTTTTTTCTAAAGTCCTTCACTCTAAATTTCCTCATCCACGAATCTTTCATCCTTGCTCTAATTAATGGGGAAATTGTCGCTTTCTCGGTCTGAATAGCTCTTGCTGCTGGAGGCTCACATTATAAAACAATGTGAAGATGTGAGGAGCCCTACAACTAGTGACGTCACGGGTACATCGTCTGCTACTTCCGGTAAAGGCAGGGCTTTTTCATTAGCGACCAAAAGTTGCGAACTTTATCGCCGATTTTCTCTACTAAATCCTTTCAGCAAAAATATGGCAATATTGCGAAATGATCAAGTATGACACATAAAATGGACCTGCTATCCCCGTTTAAATAAGAAAATTTCATTTCAGTAGGCCTTTAATGTCTCCGCCGCACCTCCATGGCTTGTATTACACTTTTTGGTGGTCATGGGTGTCCCAAATAAATACATAAAACCAGGTACCGACAGGTAAAAAAGTTGGTTTTGCTCATGATGCAGTACGTTGAATGATGCAAACACATTTGTTACTGTATACTTTCTAAAATCTGCCTTGGGGACTTGTGTTAAGTAATATGAAATTATAATTATTTGATACTTGTTTATATTGATCATAGCAGTGTTTTATATTGCAGTATTCAATGAAAAATACTTGTCTAGAATGTATGTCTAGCTTGTATGCTCAGCTGTTCTGTTGCTTCTCGCTTCTATTAGCAACATGTTTACCTTAGGTGAATGACTTCACTGAAAATACAAGGAAAGACCAACCTTGTGTGCTTATTGGTGGACATTTAGATGTTAACGGACTGTCCAGCTGTGCACAAGTAAAGGATGCAGGACTGCTTGTATTGCAGAACTTTTATCGGGGATGCCAGCTGATATCATCGAATGTTTGTTTTTTGGCTGATATCGGACTAATATCCGATATTAAAATTAGATAAAGACACCCCTAGTTATTTTTAGTATGAACAAATGGAGGGGTCCGAATACTCCACAAAAAATATAAAGTTGGCAAAACTGTTCCCTCCTGCACTGTCTTTTTATTCTTTGGTGGACCAGGTGCGTAAGAGCTGTGTTGAAAAGCATTTAAGATGCACATCGCCATGTAAGAGATAGGGCCGAATCTATTCATGGTTGGAAATAGTTTGGTCTGCTGACAACGATTGTTTTTCATGTACAAACCCCAAAACCAGTGAAATTTGCACATTGTGTAATTAGTCAATCAAAACAGTATGCGATGATTTGCAAATCCTTTTTAACTTAAATTCAAAGACAAGATATTTAATGTTCGAACTGAGGAACTCACTTGTTTCTTGCAAATAATCATTAAATGACTGAGCATTTCATGGAATTTGCTTTTATACCCAATCATGGCACCCACCTGTTTCCAATCAGCCTTTTCACCTGTGGGATGTCCCAAATAAGTGTTTGTGTTATGATTACTGAGGGGAGATGACGGCATAGACACCCGGGGGCAGGTTTAGTTCTATGTATTTAGTATATATATTAATAAATATATATAATAACCAACAATACTATAAACTAAACAATACTAACCAAATAAACTATAGAATGGTGTGTGTGTGTGTGTGTGTGTGTGTGTGTGTGTGTGTGTGTGTGTGTGTGTGTGTGTTTGTGTGTGTGTGTGCGTGCGTGCGTGCCTGTGTGCGTGTGTGTGTGTGAGTGAGGCTGTGTGTGTGTGTGTGAGTGAGGCTGTGTGTAAGGTTAACTTAAGTGTATGTTACCAGGTGTTGTCGAGAGCGAAGGGACAAGGAAGTCTGTGATCCGCGTGATGTCTGTGGGGCAGAGAGAGGTGTCAGAGTCCGTGTCCAGATCCTGGGTCAAGGATCCATCCATCCATTTTCTACTGCTTATTTCCTTGGGGGGGCGCTAGTGCCTATCCATGCGGACTGGACACTGGCCGAGAGTGGAGTCGGCTGTCTTGGTTGCCTTGTTGGGTCTGCTTCTGTCTCTGGCCATGCTCCCTCCACCCCAGCAGACGATGGCGTGGAACACCGCAGAGGCCACCACAGTGGATATGTTTATTTTACTTTTTATTCATAGCTGTATGTAGAAGTGTCTGGTTGTATCTGCTGCTTTAATGTCTTTAATGTCCTCTGTGTTCTTTGATGTTTGATGTTTCCCTTTTACACACATGGAAGACAACAATGAAAAAAACAACAACAACTCATATGGCTATGAGTTGTTGTTGTTTTTTTGTTGTTGTTTTTTTCCCTTGGCCTCAGTCTGCACCCCCACTCCAGGGCCTAGGCTAAGACCGATTTTTTAATTTTATTTTAATCTTCTATTTTTTTCTTGTGCAACATGTGAATGTTTTAGTAGGACCTAAATGCAATATCAGAAAGGGGTAGAAATTATTTCCAACCCCACCTTGTACAGAGCTCATGAAAAACAATGGGTTTTTTTGTCATTGTAAGTGTGCCAAAACACTTATATTAGAAAATAATGTCATGGAAATGATTGCTGTCATTTGATTAAAATAATAAAACATTGAACTTATTTAGTCAGGTTCGGACGGAGGTTCCGTCGAACCCCTGAGGCCGACTTACCAAACCGCTAGGGTTCGATCGAACCCATGTTAAGAACCACTGCCCTAATCCACACTTGGCCTTTGTATTAGCAAAATTAGTGAAATAGGTCCAAATTTTATTGCATATCCTGCGGCCACTCATTTTCTCGCCTTTCTATTGTGTTCTCTCTCTCTCTCTCTCTCTCTTTCTCTCTCTCTCTCTTCTATTTTCTCGTTTCTCATTTAATGGTCGAAATTGGGAATATTGATATGGCAATGTTTTCGAGCCCCGTGAACCCTGCCTGGAAACAAGTAAACATGTACAGTAGCATGTGACGGGATTACAACAGTTATAGAATAATACCGTAGGGGGAAAAACACACTCGGTTAGTGAAATCTCCTGTTGTTTTGGTTGTCTGCAAGATTTATGAATACATTGAAACTAAAAAGCACATTTGGAAGGTAAGAGAGTACTGTGTCATAAAAACAACACTTGGATTCACACTGACTGACCTCTCTTTTGTCACCTACAATGGCTGCAAGACTGAATATGAGACCAGGCTGGGACAAATTGTGCTTGTGTGCATCTGTGTATGTGTGTGTGTGTGTATATGCATGTGTGTATATGCATGTGTGTGTGTGTGTATATATATGTGTGTGTGTGGTCTGTTCTTCTGGTCACAGTTTGCTTCACACCGCTGGTCATTTTGTATTAGCAACAGCCTTCTGCACTCCTCTCGACATCACATATCTTCTCTCAGACAGTACGGTGCCAGCAAGGCAACCAAATTCAGAAGATGTGAGGACAACATACATGCCAACATCAGACGGTCATGAAATAATATATTTAACATGAATCAATCCCTCAGAAGTTGCTGAATTAATGTGCGTCTGTTGGAGCTTTGATTACATCTATCAGTCATGCCTTGGAACAAGATCACTAATCAGTAGAAATGGCTTCTTTGCCGATATCCGATATTCCGATGTTGCGCAAGTCTTAATTACCGATTCCGATATCAACCGAGGCCCTGTGATGAGGTGGCAACTTGTCCAGGGTGTACCCCGCCTTCCGCACGATTGTAGCTGAGATAGGCACCAGCGCCCCCCGCGATCCCAAAGGGAATAAGCGGTAGGAAATGGATGGATGGATGGATATCAAACGATAACGATATATACAGTCGTAAAATTAACACATTTTTGTGCCTAATTTTGTTGCGATGCTCCGCTGGATGCATTAAACAATGTAAGAAGGTTTTCTAAAAATAAATCAACTCAACTTATGGGAAAAAAATGCCAACATGGCACTGCCATATTTATTATTGAAGTCACAAAGTGCATTATTTTTTTTAACATGCCTCAAAACAGCAGCTTGGAATTTGGGACATGCTCTCCCTGAGAGAGCATGAGGAAGTTGAGGTGGGCGGGGTTGGGGGTGAGGGGTTTGGTAGCGGGGGTGTATATTGTGGCGTCCCGGAAGAGTTAGTGCTGCAAGGGATTCTGGGTATTTGTTTTGTTGTGTTTATGTTGTGTTACGGTGCGGATGTTCTCGCAAAATGTGTTTGTCATTCTCGTATGGTGTGGGTTCACAGTGTGGCGCGTATTTGTAACAGTGTTAAAGTTGTTTGTACGGTCACCCCCAGTGTGACCTGTATGGCTGTTGACCAAGTATACTTTGCATTCACTTGTGTCTGTGATATTATGTGATTGGGTCGGCACGCAAAGGCAGTGCCTTCAAGGCACGCCCCCCATATTGTTGTCTGGGTGGAAATCGGGAAAAACTCGGGAGAATGGTTGCCCTAGGAGAATTTCGGGAGGGGCACTGAAATTCGGGAGTCTCCCGGGAAAATCGGGAGGGTTGGCAAGTATGACTGGGAGACTCAACTGCTCTGTACTTCTCCCTACGTCCGTGTACCGCTCCATATAGCGGCGTTTTAAAAAGTCGTGAATTTTACTTTTTAAAACCTATACCAATAATTTCCGATATTACATTCAATATTATCGGACATCTCTACTAATCAGTACATCAGCTTTGGTAGTTGGCGCTAACTTCTGGTGTCTTCATTAGGTTTATAACTCGAACTATTGCTATCTCCTCTTTGAATGTTTTTTTTAATAAATAAATGTTAAATAAATCCATAAATACATGCAAACTAGAAAATGAGGGCACCAGTGTGTTGCTAAATGTTTATGTATTACATTACCCAGAAGACCTAGCGCTATAGAGGGAACAGGAAGAATGTTTGAACTATGTATGTATAAAATTCTGCGATGAGGTGGCGACTTGTCCAGGGTCTACTCCGCCTTCCGCCCGATTGTAGCTGAGATAGGCACCAGCGCCCCCTGCAAACCCAAAGGGAATAAGCGGTAGAAATGGATGGATGGAGGTCTAAAATTGTCCCGTTTGAGCACAAAAAAGTGTATATATTTCTACATTGTTGCTGTGCCTGCTTCGTCTACACAATAAACAAAGATAGATTAGACTGTTGACACTCAGGGACACATTTGATTGGTGAAAATGTGCAGGAAAGTTGCAGGCATTAGACAAAGTAGCAAGGCCGCGCATAATTTGTGGATTGGTTGATTTGAATTGGTGCAATCGTGACATCGCATATTCCTGGATGGACTAATTATAAGGTGCACATAGAACATGTACTTCAGTTAAATAAACACGGTTATTTTCAAAATAACACTTACTACTAGTACACTTAGTATTTGACTCATCACCCTCGATCAACCCCTGGGAGGTGAGGGCAGCAGTGAGCAGCAGTGGTGGCTGCGCCCGAGAATTATTTTGGTGATTTAACCCCCAATTCCAACCCTTGATGCGGAGTGCCAAGTAAGGAGGTAATGGATCCCATTTTCAGTCTTTGGTATGACTCGGCCGGGGTTTGAACTCACGACCTACCGTTCTCAGGGCAGGCACTCTAACCACAAAGCCACTGAACTGGTTTACAGGGCTCCGGCAGATACATTTGGAATAATCACGATTAAATATAATTTATTTTTAAAGAATCAGAATAATATTTATAGTATGTAGCACACAAGGAATTTGACTTGTTCAATGCAAGAATCAAATGCCGGCCGATTTATAAAAGAAGGGAAATGTATGCACTGATTATATTTCTTAGACCATTGTTTTTCAACCGCTAGTGTGCCATGAAATACAGTCTGGTGTGCTGTGCCAGATTATATAATTTCACCTAATTGGGTTAAAAATATTTTTTGCAAACCCGTAATTATAATCCGCAAATGATGTGCCGTTGTTGAGTGTCTGTGATGTCTAGAGCTCGGCAGAGTAACCGTGTAATACAGTTTCATATCATTAGGTGGCAGAAGGTAGCTAATTGCTTTTTAAATGTCGGGAACATGGTTTGTCGTGATCACAATATGCGGGAGGCGGTGTTCAGGTAAAAACGTATCTAACGCTTAAACCAAATATAAACAAAAGGCGAGTGGCGCTAAGAAAAGGCATTGAAGCTTAGGGATGGCTATGCAAAAGAAAACTAAAACTGAACTAGCTGCAAAGTAAACAAAAACTGAATGCAAGACGACCGCAAAAACTTACAGCGGGTGGAGCAAACGGTGTCCACAAAGTGCATCTGCACATGACAATCAACAATGTCCACACAAAGAAGGATAGCGTCCGCACAAATTAAATAGTCTTGGATACCAAAACAAACCAGGTGCGGGGAATAGCGTTCAAGGAAGACAAAAAACTGCGACAGGAAAATACAGCAAAACAGAAAAAGCCACCAAAATAGGAGCGCAAGACAATAACTAAAACAAGACACACAGGAAAACGTCAAAAACCTCAAAATAAGTCACAGCGTGATGTGACAGGTCGTGACAGTACACTTACTTTGAGACAAGAGTAGTCGGTTATGGTTTGAATTCATATCCGACAATTGCGAAAACGACTTTATTGTCAATATCGGCTGCTGAGTTTTAATTTTTCAACGATTTCTGCTTTGTGGTGTGCCTCGGGATTTTTTTCAATGGATAAAATGTCCCTAGGCTCAGAAAAGGTTGAAAAACACTGTCTCAGACGCCTTTAGCATCATGTTCATATTAACATTAATGTGGACTTTTTACTTATTTTGTGTTATTATTTTTGTTATTTTAAGGTGCAAATTATATCCTGCAAAGTGTGCATGATACTTTTGTCGACTGTTCCCCACTAAAGTACTGCTTCCATATTGACTTGTTTGCTTGTGCAGCCTGTCATTACTGAATCAACTGCCCATTCACTCATGCCCGACGGTAAAGCAAACTGGTTGCACAAAATGCCTGAAATGCGTTGCCAGATGTTTCAGGGATGTTGAGTCCGCTGATAGGTTATTGCAGTGGTTCTCAACCTTTTTTCAGTGATGTACCCCCTGTGAACATGTTTTTAATTCAAGTACCCCCTAATCAGAGCAAAGCATTTTTGCTTGAAAAAAGAGATAAAGAAGTAAAATACAGCACTATGTCACCAGTTTCTGACTTATTAAATTGTATAACAGTGCAAAATATTGCTCATTTGTAGTGGTCTTTCTTGAACTATTTGGGAAAAAAAGATATAAAAGTAACTAAAAAAGTTGTTGAAAAATAAACAAGTCATTCAAATATAAATAAAGATTTCTACACATAAAAGTAATCATCAACTTAAAGTGCCCTCTTTGGGGATTGTAATAGAGATCCATCTGCATTCATGAACTTAATTCTAAACATTTCTTCACAAAAATGTTTTATTTTAAACATAAACAAAATTTATGGAACATGTCCTCAAAAAATCTAGCTGTCAACACTGAATATTGCATTGTTGTATTTCTTTTCACAGTTTATGAACTTACATTCATATTTTGTTTAAGTATCATTCAATAAATATATAAAGGATTATTTAATTGTTGCTATTTTTAGAAAATGTTTAAAAAAATCTCACGTACCCCTTGGCATACCTTCAAGTACCCCCAGGGGTATGCGTACCCCCATTTAAGAACCACTGGGTTATTGTAGGTTAATTATGATAAAGGATTATACTGCATTAACGTGTTCAGTTTGACAGCCCTACCAATGTTATTGATTTATTGATATGCTTCAGATACTTCCAATTTGTAGTTACGAGTAGAGATCTTTGAACTCCTCCACTTGGGGCAGGATCTCCTCCCCAACCCGGAGATGGCCCCCCACCCTTTTCCGGGCAACAACCATGGACTCGAACTTGGATTTGCTGATTCTCATCCCTTTCGCTTCACATTCGGCTGCGAACCGATCCATTGAGAGCTGAAAATCCTGGCCAATGAAGCCATCAGAACCACATCATCTGCAAAAAGCAGAGACCTAATTCTGCAGCCACCAAACCGGATCCCCTCAATTCCTTGACTACGCCTACAAATTTTGTCCATAAAAGTTATGAACAGAATCGGTGACAAAGGGCCAAGCTCTGACACTGATCATACAGGGAGCGGACCGCTGCAATCAGACAGTCGATACCCCATACTCTCTGAGCACTCCCCACAGGACTTCCCGAGGAACACGGTCGAATGTCTTCTCCAAGTCCACAAAGCACATGTAGACTGGTTGGGCAAACTCCCATGCACCCTCAAAGACCCTGCCGAGAGTATAGAGCTGGTCCACAGTTCTACGACTAGGATGAGAACCACACTGTTCCTCCTGAATATGAGGTTCGACTATCTGGCGTAGCCTCCTCTCCAGTACAACTGAATAAACCTTACCGGGAAGGCTGAGGAGTGTGATCCCACGATAGTTGGAACGCACCCTCCGGTTCCCCTTCTTAAAGAGAGGAACCAGCACCCCGGTCTGCCAATCCAGAGGCACTTCCCCGGATTTCCACGCAATGCCGCAGAGTCTTGTCAACCAAGACAGCCCCAGTCTTTTTTATACGAATACATATCTGTAGTCCGTTCAGTGGCAGGACTCGGATGAGAGAATTCTGCTCTTCTACACATAATCCCCATTTTGAAAGGATTGAATTCTACTATCTGCTCCTCCTTTGATTCTTTCCCTCGCATTGTGATGTCTTTGTTTCCATCACCGCAGAGGACACCTAGTCAGTGATTATCCTTGATTCCTTAATTCCATCTTCCGCATGCCTCTGTCAGGTTCTAAATGGCAAGTAAGGAATTGGACAAAGGCGCGAGGAGTGTTTCAGAGGAAGCCAAGGTCGACGGTGAAAGAGCAAGGCAGGCTGGCTGAATGAGAACCTTTGGCTGGAGATAATTCCTCGTGAAGGATGTCCTCCCCCAAGAACCGCAGGGGCAGGAAATGCGGCCCCATATTAATTAGAATATGAATTAGATAGACCGCCTTATCAGATGGCAGCATTATCCAGGCAGCGGCAGAGAAGGTGTCTTAGCAAAACACACTGCCTGCATCACATTTTCTTCCGGTTTGGAAAATGTTTAATCCAGATAAATCACAGTATTTACAGTAATTTTGCAATTATTGTAAGGTTGAGAGATATTTTTCACTTTATGATAATGAGTTAAACCATGTGTCAAATTCAAAGTCCAGGCGCCAGATCTGGCCCGCCTCATCATTTTATACTGCCTGCTATGGACTGGAAATTCAGTACTTTATAATCTGTTACTAAATATATTCATTCTTTCTATTTTGATATCTGCTGCATGCAATTGCATATCTTATAAACTTTAATAGTATCTAATATTATTAGATAGCATTGGTACTAAAATTATTTCAATACTTTGATCATTTTCTAAATAAAGGGGGAACACAAAACATTTCCTCATTAGCTTTATTTTTTTTTTTTAATCTTAGGGTACATTAAAGGCCTACTGAAATGAGATTTTTTTATTTAAAAGGGGATAGCAGGTCCATTCGTGTGTCATACTTGATCATTTCGCGATATTGCCATATTTTTGCTGAAAGGATTTAGTAGAGAACATCGACGATAAAGTTCGCAACTTTTGGTCGTTAATAAAAAAGCCTTGCCTTTACCGGAAGTATGTGCGCGTGACGTCACCGGTGTGAAGGATCCTGACATCCTCACATTATTTATAATGTGAGCCACCAGCAGTAAGAGCAATTCGGACCGAGAAAGCGACAATTATTACATTAATTTGAGCAAGGATGAAAGATTTGTGGATGAGGATATTGATAGTGAAGGACTAGAACCGGTATTAGGCCGAATATGATTTCATCATCATCATCCTCATTTATTTTTATTCCTTTCATGAAAATGGATATATACAAACCACGTACAATTGACACTTTCATTGTTTTGTTTTGTTTTCTTATACATTTCCATGATCAGAAAGGAGCAGATGGAAGAACACTCTTCTTATGTTTATCTGCCCCCTTTTTAACACAAATTATTTTAGATGACTTTATAACTGTTCCCTCCACCAACACCCGAACTCCAACATACTTTTAAAATTTCCTTTAAACATTTTCACAATGACACATCCAATCTAAATCAAAATTCAGTTTGATATTGTGGAAGTCTCTGTTACGGACTCTCGGTTGCGTCACGGGAAAGCGCCACACCTTTGCACAGCTGTTACAATCAGTTTAATGTTTTTTAACACTCAATGTGCAAAGTCTCTGTTAGCTTTTCAGCTCATGACCGCTGTCATGTAAAGTGTCGTGGCTTTTCAGCTCTCTCTCTCTCTCTCTCTGGCCGTTTCACTCTCCTTCTCCCGCCCCTTTCATGGTTTCCAACGCTGCTGATAAAGGGAACAGGTGATTAGATAACTCGTTCCAGCTGAGGTATCTACTCACCTGTCTGCTGCTTCATGGCCGGCCCCTGCACACACCCTGCCCGCAGGGAACGCGTGGACCACGCCCCTCTCCACAGATATAATTCAAGTTTTCTCTTTTTATAACTCTTTTTAAATTCAAATATATTCTTACATTTTTTTAAGTCTTTGTTTAGAGAAGTCCATGCTTTCACACCAGCAACAGACAAGCCCATTTGTTTCAAATATGTTCGCACTCTTGGATGTTTAAAGTCATACGGCCTTCTCTGGTTCTCATCTTCAGATGTGAACACAAATAACTTTTGTTAGTCCTTCGGAAGGACTTTATTTCTCGCTTTGAACATCATTAATAGAGTATTCAATTCTACAATGTATTTTAGTTTTAATAATCCTGACCTAATGAAGAGTGGATTTGTGTGCTCTCTATATCCTACTTTAAAAATGATTTAAATTGCTCTTTTCTGTGAAAGAAATAAAGGCATTATGTTGCTCTGATATGTATTTCCTCATATTTCTGCACAATAATTGAAATAAGGTCGAATAATAGAGCAATATAACATTCTCATTGTGTTATACAGAAACTGATTAATTAGTATCGCAGTAATACCGGTATACCGTACAACCCTACTTGGGACTATTCCGTTTTTGTGAACATCCATTTGACATTACTCACACAAAGTGACCAGTCATTATTTACTATTACATAATACAATATGTTTATTTTTCTTAAAAAAAACACACCATAAATTCGACTGATCTCTGACGATGGTCAAAATAAAACAAATCTGATTCAACGATAAAAGCCTTAGTCAAAGACAGACTTGAAATAACCACACAAATACAATATTTATAATGTGGCAATGCTGAGGCCTGTCATGATACTGTAATTCAAATAAGCGAAAGCCATTTTATTAGATTTGCTGAGAAGAAAATATCATGTTAAAAAATAAAACATTGACCAAATATTTAGGGCTTACCCTACTAAGATCCGAACATCACACGCTAAACAGCATGTGCAAAGTATAAAATTGCATATAGTATTAGTGAGTGTGTTGCGTGTGATCTACTAAGACTGCGTGTTCAATACTTTTGCTGTGTTTTTTCTGGGCATTTTAGCAATAGTCCATGTCACCCACCTTTTTTAAGACGCGCTCATAGGAGATTCTGGCACTACCTGCAAGCATGCCCTGGAATGTTCCAGGTACATGCATATTAGTAATAGGATATATGTTAATAATATCTCTTCTATAATAATAAAAAGTGGACGTCAATAAAAAAGCATCAATTGAATTAGTTTTAATCAGCCCCTTTAGTCATCCATCAGTTAAAAGAATATAAAATTACATTGATGAATAGATGACACATCTAATATTTTTATTTTTGACAGTACGGGACACTGCACATTGATAGAAAAGTATTGTGTTCTGTGCAAATTTAAAGAAAGTGAACAGTGTGTGATTTACTGCAATACTGTCAGTCTTTCAAAGGCCTACTGAAACCTACTACTACCGACCACGCAGTCTGATAGTTTATATGTTAACATTGCAACACATGCCAATACGGCCTTTTTAGTTTACTAAATTGCAATTTTAAATTTTCCGGGAGTTTCTTGTTGAAAACGTCGTGGAATGATGTGTACGCGTGACGTCACGGACTGTAAAGAAATATTAGCGCTGCGCACACACACAGCTAAAAGTCGTCTGCTTTAACTGCATAATTACACAGTATTTTGGACATCCGAGTTGCTGAATATTTTGCAATTTATTCAATTAATAATGGAGAAGTCAAAGTAGAAAGATGGAGTTGGGAAGCTTTAGCTTTTAGCCACACAAACACACAGTGATTCCTTGTTTAAAATTCCCGGAGGTGAAGCTTTACTATGGTTTAGATCGGTCAAGCGAACATGGATCCCGACCAAATGTCAACCAGCAGTTTTCGGTGAGAAAATTGTGGTAAAAAGTCGCCACTTATCGGAGATCAGCTGAGCTTGTGCCGTCCATAGCTGCCGTCGACTCCCCTGAGACACTGCGCGTCAAGACACCCATGAGGAGACACCTTTCCGACTATCAGGTACTATTTGACTCACTAAAACACTAGCAACACAATAGAAAGATAAGGGATTTCCCAGAATTATCCTGGTAAATGTGTCTAAAAACATCTGAATCCGTCCCAATGCAATCGCGTTTATTTTTTTTTTCCTTGTCCGTCACTATCAATATCCTCAAACACGAATCATTCATCCTCGCTCAAATTAATGGGGAAATTGTCGTTTTCTCGGTCCGAAAAGCTCTTTTTGTTTGAGGCTCCCATTAAAAACAATGTGAGGATGTGAGGAGCCATCAACGGGTGACGTCATCGTCTGCGACTTCCGGTAAAGGCAGGGCTTTTCTGTTAGCGACCAAAAGTTGCAAACTTTATCGTCGATGTTCTCTACTAAATCTTTTCAGCAAAAATATGTCAATATCGCGACATGATCAAGTATGACACATAGAATGGACCTGCTATCCCCGTTTAAATAAGAAAATCTCATTTCAGTAGGCCTTTAAATTTTACACACATTTCACAGCTTTTATTTTTCTATCAATACACAGTGATGCCTACAAGGCAGCGAGTGACTCAAAACTCTTGAATAGTTGCTATCTCGGTTTCTATAGTGTGTTGAGTTAGCACAGGATTAATATGTGGAAACAACAAATGAGGTCTTTGAAACATAATGTCATAATGGGGGGGGTCGCAGCTAACTCCGAGGTTTGTTCTCCCGGGATGCAATCGGACTATTCTGGACAAGACTTGCAGGTAGGAACATATTTATTTTCTCAATTAATCCTACACCTAAAAAAGACCAGAACCAAACAAAAGAAAAGCGTGCCATTCACACGAGAAGCTAACGAACAAAAAAACTGAACGCAGGAAACATAGAAGCTAAACTCTTAACATGGACTATGGCATGGAAAAAACAAGACTTTCTGCGGCATGAAACAACTAACACTTACGTGGACACGGCATGAATCGAACAATTTGAACTATGGTATCGCATGAAACAAGCAATGACGCCAGGACGACTGACTGTCAAAGACAGGCTTAAATAATGGTCTCTTGATTAGAGCAGGTGCGTGTCCCGAACACCAGAGGCAGGTGAAACTAAAACTAAAACAAACAAGGGTGCACAAAAAACAGTAACAAATGGAGTCTAAAACTAACAGAATATAACAAAAACATGATCCGGACCACGGATCATGACACATTAGTTTTTATTTATTATTTGTGTTTTGTTCAATCCTAGACTTTAATTGCTTTGTAGATACACTGAAATTAAGTCTAAATGAATTGTGTTCTTCATGGTGGTTTTGAAACGGCACCAAATTTTTTTCCTCTGAATTTTCAACTAACTTTCAGTGTTTTGTCAAGAGGATTATTTTTGACGTGTGCATTTCCAGAATGCGGTCATTGTATTTTGGGCCGAAGTAAAACTGTTGCGATCCGCTACTCGGATCGTTTGCTGTTTAGACTTTTGAGTTTGTGTGTACTTCCTTGTTTTTATTTGTCATTGTGGCGACTTCATTTGTTCACCTGCCTTGGTTTGCACACCTGTTTTTGATTAGAGACTCTATTTAACCTACCCTTATCATTTTCTCGGTCTCGCCTCGTTGTGTTTGCTTTCACGCAACCAGTGACGTTTGTACTTCGATGTTTGGACTCGCTAGCTTCCACGCTTAGCCTCTTTGTTTCATTTTGTGTACTCGCTAATGCCCGACTGCATCCAGTAAGAGCACCTCTCGCACCACGATGCCACGAGGACGTTACAAAAACACAGAAAACAATCTGAAGCTGCCGTAGTTGTATTTTTAAGTTATTATGCCATGATTTCACCCGTCCGGCCCACGTGGGAATATAACTTCCTCCATGCGGCTCCTGAGCTAAAATGACTTTGACACCCCTGCGCTAAATGGATTGCGTTCCTTATTTTGCTCATTTAGGAGACGCAATCCTCTGCGCACCAGCTTAGTAGATCAGATCAAGTTTGCACGTGTTTTCCTACTGTACACGACACGCAAACCTTTACTTAATCACTTATATGTGCATCATCATTAAATCGCACTTTCATCATAAGCTTGAATTAATTGCAGCATCTTTTTCAAATTGACTTTCTCGTGTTTTCTGTCTGTTGGTAGTCGGTCTTTAGTGGTCAGTGGTTGATTAAAATGTTGGGCAATGGATGTTAATCAACTGCTAACCCTCACGGGGATGCTGTCCATCATTGTTCTGATCGATATGCGTGTGCATTGGCAAAGAGGAGAACTCCTCCAGCTCTTGATCCAGTAGTGGTTAGGAGCTCTGCTTGGAAAATGTATGTTGACATTAGTGCTCCTGATGCATGTTCTCCATTTGTCAATAAAGGGGCGGACTGTTATTTCCACATGATGTCTCTAACCACAGGAACTAATCCATCATAAGATCCGGAGTGACAAGCTGCCAACATAACTGCACATCAAAGCCCGTACACTCAATTCGAGAGGCGAGGTGTTTTTATATTCCTCTCTATTTCTGTCCCGCAACAGCAAAACACATCTGGTGTTCTCCTCCGAACTGCTCAATTAGATATCGCACCGTAGGAAACATCGGAAACATCACACCGACTGAGCCAGTTAACATTTGATTGGATGTCACTGCCAACGTAACGGGGTGTCAAAGAAGCTCCGATGGTTTCGTTTGTTTCTACGTGTTTATTTTTCATGTCATCCAAAGGATAAACTGAGAGTTGGTAATTTTATTCAAGTTACACTGATTAATGAGTAAAACACATTTTCCGATACAGCTGTTCCACAGTTTTCGTATAATTCTGCTTTCAATGAAAGTTACAGCCAGAACTTTGCCCCTGTTTCAATGTAGCCTACCATCTCGGTTAGGTGGGTTATAACGCACTACTGTATTTTCCGGACCATAGGACGCACCAGAATATACGGCGCACTGCCGATGAATGGTCTATTTTTTATCTTTTTTCATATATTAGGCACTCCAGATTTTTGGGCACATTGGCCTTAGTGGCCACATGTGTGGACAGCACCTTTGAGCTCTTATTGTTATGGTTAACTGAGGAAGAAGACGGCAACAGACACTAGAGAGTTTTTACCTCTATAGATTTATTATATATATTAACCATATATATAATAATCAAACAATATAAATACAAACTAAGGAAATGGAGGGCAGCACAGTGGAGGAGAGGTTAGTGCGTCTACCTCACAATACGAAGGTCCTGAGTAGTCCTGGGTTCAATCCCGGGCTCGGGATCTTTCTGTATGGAGTTTGCATGTTCTCCCCGTGAATGCGTGGGTTATCTCCAGGTACTCCGGCTTCCTCCCACTTCCAAAGACATGCACCTGGGGATAGATTGATTGGCAACACTAAATTGGCCCTAGTATGTAAATGTGAGCGTGAATGTTGTCTGTCTATCTGTGTTGGCCCTGCGATGAGGTGGCAACTTGTCCAGGGTGTATACCACCTTCCGCCCGATTGTAGCTGAGATAGGCACCAGCACGCCCCGCGACCCCAAAGGTAATAAGCGGTAAAAAAGGATGGATGGACTAACCATATATGGAATAATCAAACAATATAGATACAAACTAAGGAACTGGAGGGCAGCACGGTGGTGGGGAGGTTATTGCGTCTGCCTCACAATACGACGGTCCTGAGTAGTCAGGGTTCAATCTGGGGCTCGGGATCTTTCTGTGTGGAGTTTGCATGTCCTCCCCATGACTGCGTGGGTTCCCTCCGGGTACTCCGGCTTCTTCCCATTTCCAAAGACATGCACCCGGGGATAGGTTGATTGGCAACACTAAATTGGCCCTAGTGTGTGAATGTTGTCTGTCTATCTGTGTTGGCCCTGCGATGAGGTGGCGACTTGTCCATAGTGTACGCTGCCTTCCACACCGGTTGTAGCTGAGATAGGCACCAGCGCCCCCGCGACCCCAAAGGGAAGAAGCGGTAGAAAATGGATGGATGGATGGATGGAAATGGAGTGTGAACTAGATCCAAGAGTGTGTATGGTGTAAGACTATGTGTAAACTCAACTGAAGTGTGTGTTACCAAGTATTGAACTAGAGACGAGGAAGTCCAGGGGAAGAGAGCGACCCGTGTCCAAATGGGAGGTCGAGATCCAAGAGGCAGTCCAGGAAGCAGGGGGAGAAACGAGGCATTGTCGAGACGCACAACTCGACACGTGGAACAAAGCCAGACTGCAGGAAGGACGACAAGGGAAAACGTGAGATCATATAAACACGGCGGAGGAAAGCACAGAGAGCGAAGGAAGGTTTGCATAAAGCAGGATGATCGCTTACGATATGCCAAAAGAAGACTACACTCCGGCGAGCAATGGCAGGTTGTCCAGGATTAAGAAGGCAGCTCCTTCATTACATGCAGGTGTGTTGATTGCAGGTGAATGATTACAGCTGGTGGATGCTGCAGGGCAGAGACGCGTGCGGCGCGTCCGTGGATGTGCGCGCCCGTAGGCGTGTCCCGAGGTGCGCTCACTGGAGCGCACAGACGGATGAGCGACGTTGGCGGGGGTCTGAGTTGTAACACTTATTTCCAAAACTGTGTACACTACTGAATTTGGCTCTAATCCCGCTTATGTGGACACTTATAATGCTATCTGGTGGTGTCAGAAGAGTATAACATACTGATACAAAATTCAAATTAACATGCCACTACACATGAAGTACACATTTGTGTACTTATGGACTAAGTACATCATGTCAAAAGATGATTTTTATTTTTTATTCTGATTAGGGTCCGTCCGATAAGCCCAAATAGCAAAGAAAAAGAAAAAAAAAGCATGGGGGCTTGAGATGTTAAAGGAGTCATATAGTTAAAAAATGTTTCTACATTGAAAACATTTAATTGTGGTCTACATAACATGTATTGGTGGTTCTTTGGTCAAAATGTCGCTTAGATTATGTTTTACTGATAATCTTCAAGCCGCTTTCTGACAGTCGCTTCCGGATGCACCGTTGTGTGGGCAGTCTAATTTACGTGGCTCACCTTCGACAGCGTCTTCTCCCCGTCATCTTTGTTGTAGCGTGCAAGGACGGGAGTGGAAGAAATGTCAAAAGATGGAGCTAACTGTCCGACTGGAACTCTCGAATCCTTAGGTGAATAATTTAAACTCACTACACCGGTATGTTTTAGCGCTTTCATGGCCAGTTTACTGACATATATAAGTAAGATCTTTACACTACTTTATATAAGAAATGGCAAGAGCGGAGGATGAATGTCACATAACATGAACATAGAGAAAAAGAAGCTTATCGACTCAAGGACTTGCACAATTTTTCAGGACATCTACCGATCACTAAAACAGATCAGCAGGTACCAGAGGTCAAATAAAATTGCTTTTGCATAATATTGCGAAACAAAACGCCAGATAATATGTCTTACCTTATACACACACCATAATAATACTTGCATGTTTAATGCACAGACAATCCCTCAAGTGGTGCAGCTTCATATCTTACCAAAGTCATAGTAAAACATTTTGATGGAGTTTTGAGAGCTGTGTGTAATATTCTATATTTTAAATGGAACATTTAAAATGTTGGTGTTGTTTACTCGAGACATATTGCAATCATAGTGCAGTCTACACCTATATCTTATGTTTGACTGTCATCTACTGGTCACAAATATCATTACACCATGTACCAAATAAAACAGTTTTGAGGTGAGTAAGCTCAACCAAACTTATTCCTTACATCAGGCGCACCGGGTTATAAGGTTGAATTTTGAGAAGAAAAAAAGGATTTTATGTGTGCCTTATAGTCCGGAAAATACGGTACTTTTACTCCGTTATATTGACTTTATTTCCGATCACGCCATTTCTTTTTAATCGATTGATTACTGCTTGCAAATATGCATACAATGGAATATTGATTAATGAACTTGAACAGGGTTCACAAATAGAAATGTTTCTATATCGGAGCAGAAATTTCTCCAAGAGAAACAATGTTTATATGATTAATGGTTTCCAACCTTGACAAGTAAATGATGGTACACTTTGAACACAATATACAGCACTATCCAGTACTGTATATCAAGCAAATATTAGGAAGGGATCAAATTTGTGTTTAATAACAAAGTCAAAAAAAAAAATGTCCCCTGCTTACACACACACACACACACACACACACACACACACACACACACACACACACACACACACATACACACAGTCACTAGCCCTGTGGTGCACTCACAGTTTGAAATGACCAAACTCCTTACCTTTAACAGCGAGGTCGCTCAAAGATTAGGAATAAAATCTACTTAACGTTATTGGTTGATCCTCTTTATGTGCAGCGGAAGGGGGGATAGGAAGAGGCGGTTTCGATAACGCTGTGGATACTTCCATAATGTTTTAAACCACATTTTGTTTGTCCGCTGCTTTTTTTGGACTTATATTGAGCTGGTAAAGTAAAATTAAAATGTAAAAATGCTGTGAAAGGGATAAAAAAGCATTTAAAGGCTGAACAAATAGCATTTAGTATGGTAGCTTCACGGTGGCAGAGGGGTTAGTGCGTCTGCCTCACAATACGAAGGTCCTGCAGTCCTGGGTTCAAATCCAGGCTCGGGATCTTTCTGTGTGGAGTTTGCATGTTCTCCCCGTGAATGCGTGGGTTCCCTCCGGGTACTCCGGCTTCCTCCCACTTCCAAAGACATGCACCTGGGGATAGGTTGATTGGCAACACTAAATTGGCCCTAGTGTGTGAATGTGAGTGTGACTGTTGTCTGTCTATCTGTGTTGGCCCTGCGATGAGCTGGCGACTTGTCCAGGGTGTACCCCGCCTTCCGCCCGATTGTAGCTGAGATAGGCGCCAGCGCCCCCCGCGACCCCGAAAGGGAATAAGCGGTAGAAAATGGATGGATGGATGGATGGTAGCTAATTACGGCGCTGCCCGTCTGACTGAATAAGCATCCGGGAGGGATCAGCCCGCCCACAATGACTGTGCTGACAAACACGAAAGGGCTGCGCTGCTGGGCACATATTGGGTGGATGGAGACAACGTTCGTAGAATATAGCAAATCTTTTTTGTTTATTGTTTTCATTCAGCAGTTCTAAAATCGAAAAGTTGGTACAAGCGAGACCAATCTGCTAAACCTTTCATCAGGGGGCAGAGACAGGTACTCGATGCTAAGACATCTTTCTTGCTAGATTACAAGTCCGAGCTATGTTCCTCTTTGTAATCTCTGACTGTCTCATCCTATTTTCAATGGAGCCGACATGTACAACTATGTTCGCATAGCTGCTGGTGCGATTAGGTTGTCGTACATGTTTACTAGGCTTGTTGCGAGTCAGCTCCCTAAGACTTGCTTTAGAGGCCTACTGAAATCAGATTTTCTTATTTAAACGGGAATAGCAGGTCCATTCTATGTGTCATACTTGAACATTTCGCGATATTGCCATATTTTTGCTGAAAGGATTTAGTAGAGAACATCGACGATAAAGTTTGCAAATTTTGGTCGCTAGTAGAAAAGCCCTGCCTTTACCGGAAGTATGTGCGCGTGACGTCACAAGTTGCAGGGCTCCACACAAATTCACATTGTTATAATGGGAGCCACCAGCAGTAGGAGCAATTCGGAGCGAGAAAGCGACAATTTCCCCATTAATTTGAGCGAGGATGAAAGATTCGCAAATTAGGATATTGATAGTGAAGGACTAGAAAAAAAAAAAAAAACGGCGGCAGTGTGAGCGTTTCAGATGTAATTAGACACATTTACTAGGATAATTCTGCAAGATCCCTTATCTGCTTGTTGTTTTAATAGTGTTTTAGTGAGATTTTAAAGGTTGTAAAGCCTTACCTCGAGGTTGGATGGCTGCGGTGAACACGCAGTGTCTCAGAGAGAAGCAGAGGAGCCAAGCTCACAGCTGCCTTTTTTGACAGCTGCTGCAGGAAGAAGAATAATCCACTGATGTCTCCGGTAAAATATATATCACAATTTCCCCATCCAAAAACATGATGGTTGACCGCTCTGCTTCACAACAAACAAAGAAACACCGGCTGTGTTTCGGTGCTAAAGACAGCTGCAATACACCGCTTTCCACCAACAGCATTGTTCTTTATAGTCTCCATTATTAAATGAACAAATTGCAAAAGATTCAGCAACACAGAGGTCCAAAATAATGTGTAATTATGCGATTAAAGCAGACGACTTTTAGCCGCTAGTGGTGCAGCGCTAACATTTCCTGACAGTCCGTGACGTCATCAAACGCGTCATCATTCCGCGACGTTTTCAACAAGAAACTCACGGGAAATTTAAAATTGCAATTTAATAACCTAAAAAGGCCGTATTGGCATGTGTTGCAATGTAAATATTTCATCATTGATGTATAAACTGTCAGACTGTGTGGTCGGTAGTAGTGGGTTTCAGTAGGCCTTTAATGTCAGGTGCTCTGGCCCAGGAAATACACTTAATTATGGCTGGTTTACTAAACTGTATGTTCCAGGTGATTGAGTCCCCTATCACTAAGGTGTGGTGTCCGGTAGACTGGGTTGTAGGACTAGCTAAAGGGCTAAATCTGCGTCTCAACCGGTTTACCGTCTGCCGCTTAGCGCTGCTATAAGCTGGGCTGGTCAGCTCGCTACATCTAACGCTAGCAAACGCGTCTAAAGTTACAAAATTACTCTGCTCTAACTGGCGGACACAGTAGGACCAACTTATACTTGACATCGGTGCAGGATTAACAGGGAGCCATAATCATGTTGTTTCTTTCACCGAGTCGAGTTCTTGCTGTCGTCGGAGCTATGAGCGAAGAGTAGCAGCAGCGTGAGGGAGCAGACGCCTTTGAAGCGTAGTTGCTTTGGACGTTTGGTATGTTTTCTTAGCAGCTAGCTACCAGAGAGAAGGTGCATCCACCAGCTGTAATCATTAACTGGCAATCAGCCCACCTGCATGTAATGAAGGAGCTGCCTTCTTAAGCCCGGACAACCTGCCATCGCTTGCCGGAGTATAGTCTTCTTTTGGCATATCGTAAGCGATCATCCTGCTTTATGCAAACCTTCCTTCGCCCTCTGTGTTTTCCTCCGCCGTGTTTATATGGTCAGGTTTTCCCTTGTCGTCCTTCCTCCAGTCTGAGAGGCGACGAGACAGAGAGTGGGTGCTTTGTAAGTTTGATAAGACTACTAAATATGTTTGAGAAGGAATAATGAAAGCTGTGAAACAATTAAAAGCACACAGATACAAAGATAGTACTTAGCTTTTTTGCGCCAGCAGACTTTTCCGGAAGTCACTCAATCCCTGTGCTTTTTTTGTCAAGTACGACTACAAAGCAAGCCACAATGGGGCCAAAGCAGGTAACCTGACTGTCGCCAGATCCTTGTAGTTCACTGAGCTCCACACAAGGATATGGGAGTTGTCTACAAGAGATGTATTTCAGAAGGCATTGCCTTGTAAAAAAATAAAAATGTATTTGATTGGAAAAAACACTTAGACTTAGACTTCCTTTTTATTGTTATTTAAATTTGAAATTTACAGTACAGATAAGAACGAAATGTTGCTGCATTAGCTCTTGGTAGTGCAGGATAAAAAATGCAATAAGGTGCAGATACAAATTAATAGATTACTGTACAGATATATTTGTCCGTTATCTTGAATGGCGTGCTACTTCTACCACTCACGACGAAATCAACCGGTGACGCTGATGAGAGCGACGCTGCAAAATCCTAAACAGAACAGCCGACATCTGGATAACGACAGAGCGAACAGTTCTCTGTTTGTCATGTCTTTGTGATCATCTTTTGTTTGGTTCTGTTCCGTTGTTTTATTTGGACTTTTAGTAGCTGTTTACATTCCTTTGTTTTTTTTCACCATTGTGAATTGTGAATTATATTTATATAGCGCTTTTTCTCTAGTGACTCAAAGCGCTTTACACAGTGAAACCCCAATATCTAAGTTACATTTAAACCAGTGTGGGTGAAACTGGGAGCAGGTGGGTAAAGTGTCTTGCCCAAGGACACAACGGCAGTAACTAGGATGGCGGAAGCGGGGATCGAACTTGGAACCCTCAAGTTACTGGCACGGCCACTCTACCAACCGAGCTATACCGCCCCATGACGACCATTAGTTTCACCTGTTTTGTGTTCACGACTCACGCACCTGATTTGTTTGGACTCACGCACCTGTCAATCACGTCACTATTATTTAAGCCATAATTGCCAGGTAGTCGGCCTGGCAACATCACCCTTGATGCACTTTTGATACACTCCTGATACCCCTGACATTATTCCATGCTCATTGTTTTTTACGTCACAGTAAGTGTTTTTGTTTTTATGTCCATAGTTCTGCCTTTGTGCTAGTTTTTGTTTTCTTAGCCAAGTTTGTTGTCCGCCTTGTGCGCGCCTTTTGTTTGTTCCTTTTATAGTATAATTAAATCATGTATTCACCTTCACGTTGTGTCCAGTCAAGTCGTTTTGCACCCCGCAGTAAGCTGTTCCAAAGTCCAAGTCCTGACACTGTTCATCTTTTAAGATTCGTCAAAACAGTTGCAATAGGAGCGAGGTCTGCGTGCCGCCATTGTTGTGTGACCCAAACAGTCGCTTCGGCGCTACGTCACATTTATGAAAACCCGCCCGGCGATCCTGGTTGGTTCATTACCAAAAGGCAGGGCCTTGTAAACAAATCATTGTATGTGATTGGATAAACCACTTGTCCGTTATCTTGAAAGTACTACTTCAACCATTCACATCAACATCAACCCGTGACGTTGATGAGAGCGACGCTGGGAAATCCAAACCCAGTCGGAAGAAGAGCCAAAACATCCTTGCCACCAATAAATGCCTTCAAAACCGTTCTCTGTTCATCTTTTAAATAATTAATATTCGAAAGATTCGAAAAAACCGTTGCAATAGCAGAATCAATGTCAGCATACGACACAGCATCGTTGTTTGAATCCAACGGTCGCTTCGGCGCTACGTCACATCTATGAAACCCCGCCCGGCAATCCTGATTGGTTCATTATTTTTTGCAATCTGGAAGGAGTTTGCAATGCCTTCGAGCTCAGACTCTTGTGCGTAGCTCAGCGAACTACAAGGATCTGGCGAGAGTCAGGTCACAAAGAAAGTACCGTATTTTTCGGACTATAAGTCGCAGTTTTTTTCATAGTTTAGGCCGGGGTTGCAACTCATACTCAGGAGCGACTTATGTGTGAAATTATTAACACATTTCCGTAAAATATCAAATAATATTATTTAGCTCATTCACTTAAGAGACCTGACGTATAAGATTTCATCGGATATAGCGATTAGGAGTGACAGATTGTTTGGTAAACGTATAGCATGTTCTATATGTTATAGTTATTTGAATGACTCTTACCATAATATGTTACGTTAACATACCAGGCACCTTCTCAGTTGGTTATTTATGCGTCATATTACGTACACTTATTCAGCCTGTTGTTCACTATTCTTTATTTATTTTAAATTGCCTTTCAAATGTCTATTCTTTGGGTTGGGTGTTATCAAATAAATTTCCCCAAAAAATGCGAGTTACTCCAGTGCGACTTATATATATATATTTCCCTTATTTATTATGCATTTCCGGCAGGTGCGACTTATACTCTGGAGCGACTTGTACTCCGAAAAATATGGTACTTTAAAGACGGTGAGAAACACTAAAGAATTCAGGACAGAACTTGTACAAAAATACAAAGGTTGCATAAAATACTGCATAGTCTTGTTCCTGAAGATCCTAGCAGAAAAACAAATATTTACCAACACTTTGTTAATCTCCAGGCATTTTTATACCTAATATCATTCTTAAATCATATAAGATTGCTGGTAAATGGAATCACATCAAATTAATCATTGCAGAAATGAATTGTTACACCCTTACTACTTATCACAGATTCAAAATATATCCTGAGATGGAAACTTTTCCCCTGCAGGATTGGTGAGTCTGTGGAGGTTGTTATGTCTTAGGTCAGCAAGAGATCCCCGGGGCTTTGCTGCTGGGAGTTTGAATCAACACCTACTCTGTTTATTTGAGCTTTCCTCGTAGGGTCACTTGACTCCTCTCACTAGTAATCCTACTGTTGAAATCCAAACACAAACACACACACACACACACACACACACACACTCACACACCCAGACACATAACGACAGACCACAGCCACCGTTATCGGGGGAACAATGAAACCCAACTGTTGACAGCCCTGAATTTCACTCAACAGTCTCAAACATCAGGACGTTGTTGCTTTTAATGACTGCTCCTTAACCCTCAGGTTGTGTCCATTGTAACATTTTTCACATTGCTTGAAGCCAACGTACCGTTTCATAGCATACCATGGACAACGTCGGTAGGAGAACAGTACTGAACGCATAATGTCGCATATGGCGAACAAGAATACCGCAAGGACTGGCTGGGCGAGACGGGTAAATAAAGGGTCGTGATTAGTGGCGGCAGCAGGTAGGGACACTAATCAATAAACAAGAATCTGGTGTGAATACTTTATGACAAAAAGTAAACAATGGGAGGCAGGGAGCGCAAGGAACAGAACTAAACACCAAACCTAGGAGACCAACAACAACAAAGCATGACAAGACAATAACTTATTTATACTTATATATATACTTGGATGCCTCTGTAATTAAATAAACTGTCATGTTTTGGTGATCATGTTTAGTTTGGCTATGTTCTGTTTGATTTGTGGATTTTGTCAGTTCCTGTTTTTTCACTCCCTGTTTTGTTTCCATGACAACCCATTAGTTTTCACCCGTCCTCATGTCACGCACCTAATTCATTTGGACTCACGCACCACTATTTAAGCCTGTGGTTGCCAGGCAGTCAGCCTGGCGACATCACATTCAGGCTCTGCACTCTTGACACTCTAAGTATTCTGTCCAGGTCATAGTTCATGCTGCTCTTTTCTTGCCACGTACGTTTTTTTTGTTCACTCAAGCCACAGTTTAGTGAGTTTTTTTGTTCATGTTTGCATGTCCATAGTTTGTTATAGTAATCGTTTGTTTTCTTAGCCAAGTTTTGTACCTCCGCTGTGAGTGCCTTTTGGTTTCACCTTTTGATAGATTAATTAAAAGATGTCATTACCTTCATGTCGTGTCCGGTTCAGTCGCTTTGCACCATGGGAAAACAAACCGCAACAAAGTCCACGTCTTGACATAATCTTTTGCAAGAGAAGAAGCAGGCAAAGTGATACGTAGCGGTCGATTCGAAAATATGGCACTTTTGTTGGAAAGTTTTGTTGTTACCTTTTTAACCAACGTTATGTCTCCCAAGCGTGAAAAAGACTCTTTCCAGATGAGTGCGTCAACAAAGAAGGAAACTTAGACTTAGACTTAGACTTAGACAAACTATTGATCCACAAGGGAAATTGTTCGACACAGTAGCTTAGTTACAAAAGATGGAAAGGGTGGAAAGGATAATGCAGTTATAAAGTAGACTACAAATGTACCATAGTAGCAATATTAAATGTAACATCCATCCATCCATCCATTTTCTACCACTTGTCCCTTTCGGGGACGCGGGGGGTGCTGGAGCCTATCTCGACTGCATTCGGGCGGAAGGCGGCGTACACCCTGGACATGTCGCATGGCTAAATGTGACATATATGTAATATTTACACATTATATATACAGTATATAATATATACTGCTTTATCATATTATTTTATTATATTATATTTTTATTTAATATACACAGTATATAACAAATCCCAATTACCATGTACCATATTACAGAAAAAAAGTGAAATTAGACATCGTAAAATGGCCAGAAAGTAAAGAAAACAACATTGACAGCATGTCGGGTCTAAGCCGCTCAAATGTCGGGACCATTTTCAAGGAAAGGGTTTGAATTCTTGATTATGTGAGAGTATCTGTTTTTTTGAAACAGACAGTCATACTGTAACAAAGCAGCATAGTGGTGTCATTGACATTTTTTCTTCTATTGAAATGCCATTTCTCCATCTATCCATTTTCTACCACTTCTCCATCTTGGGGTCAATGTGCCCTTCTCTGTTATGTTTTTTTATGATTGTTTCATTTAAAGGATCTAAGGTTACCTGAATCCATCCCTTTGGGGGAATTTCAGGCCATTTTAAAAGATCAAGAAGCTGTTTCTAAAGGGTATTGTACTTGTTTTTAAATTGTTTTTATTGTATCATTTTGTATATGTTTTAATGTTTATGTTGAAAGTAAAAAGTGGTGCTTTTAACTATAGTGTGTAAGTGCTACTGTTTGTTTTTGTTGTTGTTATTGTACAGTATTTATGAAACCTGTCTTTTTGCTGCCCTCATAGCCAGGTCACTGTTGTAAAATAGATTCTATTCTCAGTGAGTTTTTACCTGGTTTAATGAAGGAAAATGAAAATGAATGAAGGGCGGGGTGTGGTTTCATATGCAATATAGGATCGCCTGCACGAATGAACATCTTGCGTTTGACTCAGAAAAAGACTTATAAATTCGACTGTGGAGCAAAATTTACACTAAAGCATATCAAGTACATATGATCTAGACACTCCTCTCTGAGCTGCTACCTTACCGTGGTAGAGGAGTTTGCGTGTCCCAATGATCCTAGGAGCTAAGTTGTCTGGGGGCTTTCATGCCCTCTGGTAGGGTCTCCCAAGGCAAACAGGTTCTAGGTGAGGGATCAGACAAAGAGCAACTCGAAGACCTCTATGAAGAAGAGAAAACATGGACCCAGATTTCCCTAGCCCGGACGCGGGTCACCGGGGCCCTGCTCTGGAGCCAGGCCCGGAGTTGGGCCACGATGGCGACCGCCTGGTGGCCGGGCCTGTCCCCATGGGGCCCAGCCGGGCACAGCCCGAAGAGGCAACGTGGGTCATCCCTCCAATGGGCTCACCACTCATAGCAGGGGCCATAGAGGTCGGGTGCAATGTGAGCTGGGCGGCAGCCGAAGGCAGGGCACTTGGCGGTCCGATCCTCGGCTACAGAAGCTAGCTCTTGGGACGTGGAACGTCACCTCACTGGGGGGGGAGGAGCCTGAGCTAGTCCGCGAGGTAGAGAAATTCCGGCTGGATATAGTCGGACTCACCTCGACGCACAGCAAGGGCTCTGGAACCAGTTCTCTCGAGAGGGACTCGACCCTCTTCCACTCTGGCGTTGCCGGCAGTGAGAGGCGACGGGCTGGGGTGGCAATTCTCGTTGCAGCTTTAGCGGTCGCGGAGGCAAAAACTCGGACATGGGAGGAGTTCGGGGAAGCCATGGAAAACGACTTCCGGACGGCTTCGAAGCGATTCTGGACCACCATACGCAGCCTCAGGAAGGGGAAGTAGTGCACTATCAACACTGTGTATGGTGCAGATGGTGTTCTGCTGACTTCGACTGCGGATGTTGTGGATCGGTGGAGGGAATACTTCGAAGACCTCCTCAATCCCACCAACACGTCTTCCTTTGAGGAAGCGGTGCCTGGGGTATCTGTGGTGGGCTCTCCTATTTCTGGGGCTGAGGTTGCTGAGGTAGTTAAAAAGCTCCTCGGCGGCAAAGCCCCGGGGTTGGATGAGATCCGCCCGGAATTCCTTAAGGCTCTCGATGCTGTGGGGCTGTCTTGGTTGACAAGACTCTGCAGCATCGCGTGGACATCGGGGGCGGTACCTCTGGATTGGCAGACCGGGGTGTTCGTCCCTCTCTTTAAGAAGGGGGACCGGAGGGTGTGTTCCCACTATCGTGGGATCACACTCCTCAGCCTTCCCGGTAAGGTTTATTCAGGTGTACTGGAGAGGAGGCTACGCCGGATAGTCGAACCTCGGATTCAGGAGGAACAGTGTGGTTTTCGTTCTGGCCGTGGAACTGTGGACCAGCTCTATACTCTCGGCAGGGTTCTTGAGGGTGCATGGGAGTTTGCCCAACCAGTCTACATGTGCTTTGTAGACTTGGAGAAAGCATTCAACCGTGTCCCTCGGGAAGTCCTGTGGGGAGTGCTCAGAGAGTATGGGGTACCGGACTGTCTTATTGTGGCAGTCCGCTCCCTGTATGATCAGTCTCAGAGCATGGTCCGCATTGCTGGCAGTAAGTCGGACATGTTTCCAGTGAGGGTTGGACTCCGCCAAGGCTGTCCTTTGTCACCGATTCTGTTCATAACTTTTATGGACAGAATTTCTAGGCGCAGCCAAGGCGTTGAGGGGATCCGGTTTGGTGGCCACAGGATTAGGTCTCTGCTTTTTGCAGATGATGTGGTCCTGATGGCTTCATCTGGCCGGGATCTTCAGCTCTCACTGGATCGGTTCACAGCCGAGTGTGAAGCAACCGGAATGAGAATCAGCACCTCCAAGTCCGAGTCCATGGTTCTCGCCCGGAAAAGGGTGGAGTGCCATCTCCGGGTTGGGGAGGAGACCCTGCCTCAAGTGGAGGAGTTCAAGTACCTAGGAGTCTTGTTCACGAGTGGGGGAAGAGTAGATCGTGAGATCGACAGGCGGATCGGTGCGGCGTCTTCAGTAATGCGGACGTTGTATCGATCCGTTGTGGTGAATAAGGAGCTGAGCCGGAAGGCAAAGCTCTCAATTTACCGGTCGATCTACGTTCCCATCCTCACCTATGGTCATGAGCTTTGGGTCATGACCGAAAGGATAAGATCACGGGTACAAGCGGCCGAAATGAGTTTCCTCCACCGGGTGGCGGGGCTCTCCCTTAGAGATAGGGTGAGAAGCTCTGCCATCCGGGAGGAACTCAACGTAAAGCCGCTGCTCCTCCACATCGAAAGGAGCCAGATGAGGTGGTTCGGGAATCTGGTCAGGATGCCACCCAAACGCTTCCCTAGGGAGGTGTTTAGGGCACGTCCAGCTGGTAGGAGGCCACGGGGAAGACCCAGGACACATTGGGAAGACTATGTCTCCCGGCTGGCCTGGGAACGCCTTGGGATCGCCCGGGAAGAGCTAGACGAAGTGGCTGGAGAGATGGAAGTCTGGGCTGCCCCCGCGACCCGACCTCGGATAAGCGGAAGATGATTGATGGATGGATGGATGATCTAGACAAGTGCTTCTCAAATGGGGGTACGCATACCCCTGGAGATGTTGGAAGGTATGCCAAGGGGTATGTGAGATTTTTTTTAAATATTCTAAAAATAGCAACATTTCAAAAATCCTTTATATATATATATTTATTGAATAATAGTTCAACAAAATATGAATGTAAGTTCATAAACTATGAAAAGAAATGCAACAATGCAATATTCAGTGTTGACAGATAGGTTTTTTTATGGACATGTTCCATAAATATTGATGTTAAAGACATGTTTAGAATTATGTTCATTAATCCAGATGGATCTCTATTACAATACCCAAAGAGGGCACTTTAAGTTGATGATTACTTCTGTGTACAAATCTTTATTTATAATTGAATCACTTGTTTATTTTTCAACAAGTTTTTAGTTATATCTTTTTTTCCAAATAGTTCAAGAAAGACCACTACAAATGAGCAATATTTTGCACTGTTATACAATTTAATAAATCAGAAACTGATGACATAGTGAGGTATTTTACTTCTTTATCTCTATTTTTCAACCAAAAATGCTTTGCTCTGTTTCGGGGGTACTTGAATAAAAAAAAATGTTCACAGGGGGTACATCACTGAAAAAAAGGTTGAGAACCACTGATCTAGACCTCAAAGAAGTGTTTTAAAATGTAGATTAACATCACCGTAGGTCCCCTTTTATCTTAGCAAATCAGTGTAACCTAGAAAATCCCTCTGTGGGGGGAGGTGTAGTCAGCGCTGATTGCAGAAGAAAAAGTCACCGCCTCTGTCCAATGGTACTGAAGACGAGCACCAGCGAGCAGGGGCAGGGCAAGTGCTGACGGCTAGACACAGCTGGCAGGTGATTAGATTTCACAGGTGGTACGTGTTAATCTAATCATCTGTTGTCTTTAACAGTAAGCGGCCGGGAGCAGAGGGGTAGAGAGGAACGGACGGGGCTGAAAAGTCACGTTCTGGGAGAAGGAAACAGTTGATCAAACATATGAGCATTAAAACTTGGTTAAAACCTACAAAGTTGGATCCTGTGAAGCGATTTCCACAGCCTCATATCAAAAAGGTGATCAAGATTAAGCACTTCCATCCATCCATTTTTTACCGCTTGTCCCCCTCAGGATTGCGGGCGGTGTTTATTGAGGCAGATGAGATTGCACCAGCTTTCAACGTAATAGTTTAAGAGCTCTGGTTTCTTCTGTAAACCAGGGGATACGCCTTTTAGCGGCCTTTTGTAGCTTTAGCGGTGCTATACTATCAGTGGCGTTGCGCAAGGCGTCGTTAAAGTTTTTAGTGAGGTTATCGATAGAGCCCACATCATTTGGGAATGGTGCCATTACCGAAGGCAGTAGGCCAGCAGGAATCATAGTTGTGACAGCATTAATATTGTGGCTTCTAAAGCATTGGTTATTAGGAGCTTGTTGACAATCAGTCAGAACGTCAACTTTTAGAAGGTAATGATCGGTCATTACTTTAGTGTACGGGAAGTACCATAACTTTGGAAGTGGTGACACCCTGGACAAGGACTAGGTCTATCACAAGTGTGTCAAACTCTGGCCCGCGGGCCAAAATTGGCCCGCCGTGTAATTTTATTTGGCCCTTGAGGCAATATCGAATTGACATTACAGCTGGCCCGCCGTTATTACACAGCAGCGGTGCCGCTGTAACACCTCAATTTCTCACACTTGCCAATCCTCCCAAAGTTCATTGCCCCTCCCGAAAATCTCCCGGGGCCAGCATTCTCCCGATTTTTACCCGGACAACATTATTGAGGGCCTTTAGCATTCTCTACAACCTGTCGTCACGTCCGCATTTCCTCAATACAAACAGCATGCAGGCTCTTTCGCAAAATATATGCGGCTATTACACACACATAAGTGAATGCCACGCATACTTGGTCAACAGCCATACAGGTCACACTGAGGGTGGCCGTATAAACAACTTTAACACTGTTACAAATATGCGCCACACTGTGAACTCACACCAAACAAGAATGACAAACACATTTTGGGAGAATATCTGCCCTGTGACATAACATAAACACAACAGAACAATTACCCAGAAACCCTTGCAGCACTAACTCTTTCGGGACGCTACAATATATTTTGATATTTACCTCAGAAGGCTACAAATAGAAAAGAGGCATTACATTTGTATTTAAATTTTATTTGATATGCCATTGATATTTTTTGATTATTATTATTATTATTTGAAACTCGATTTTGCATGTCACTATAAAGTTACTCTGTATAAGCCTTGCTTGTTCAATGTTCAATGCAAAACTTGTTTGGGTCCCTATTAAAAGGTTAATTTGTTCAACCTTGGCCCGCGGTTTTGTTCTGTTTAAAATTTTGGCCCACTCTGTATTTCAGTTTGACACCCCTGGTCTATCATACTACCGTTGCGATGTCTGGGTTCATTTATTGTTTCTCTAAGACCACAGCTATCAATTATAGTCCGGAGCGTCACGCACGAAGGTTCTGACGAAGTGACGTGCGGTGAACTTTAACACAAGGTGAGGCATACATACTTCTTTTTTTTTTTTTTTTTTACTTAAATCCATATGTGCAGCTGTAGTCAGTGTTGATTTAGGTTGCACATTCGAGTTACAGGAAAAAAAGGGAGTTATTTGCTTTCATAAAAACGTTGTCATAATGATATTATGATATGATAAATGGGTCCAAAAACTATTTGATAAAGTTGTTATAAGTACTTTTTTGTCCTATTTGCTTTTAACAAAAATAAATCAAGTATTGTGAGTGTATATCACCTTTCTGTATTTGTATCTGAAACAGCAATAGCTATCCTCCATGAAAACGTACTTTGTATGATCACATTCAATTTGTCTTAAAGTCCAGTTTAGTGAAGTATTTAATCTTGGATACAGTATATAATCCTCAATATTGGCAGAAACTTTCATTTAATTCAATTTCATTCCATGAAATTAAACAATATTTTTGCATCTGACAAAAAACAGCCACAAACGCTGGCTTACTGTAATAAAAATGCCATATTTGTTATAAATAAAGTTTAAAAAAAAAAGAAAAGAAAAAAATCCTGGCTTCCGCTGGAGAGACCTGTGTCTGCTAGGTTGAGCGCCCCCACTTCTCCCAGTGTGGCGAGTCAGAGTACTGCTGAGGCATTGAACTGCAAGTTGACAATATATCGCCCCCTACCTTGAGGCAGAGGTACTTGCTGCCTCAAGACTTGCCTTCTCCACGTGGCAACAAGCATGCGCCCCCTCGCACGCACGCCCAATACACACTGTGTGTAGCCGTGGAGGCACCGCCTGTGTCTGCCTCGCAGAATAGGATAGGATAGGATAGGATAGGATAGGTCTTTATTGTCATTGCACAAGTACAACGAAACTTTGTTTTCAGCACAAACCTGTTCAAGATTAGACAAACAAACAGTGTACAGGGTTACAGAACAAGAACGCTGATGGGTCGCCATAAGGCGCCCCGTAAAAGATGGGAAAAAGGTAAATGCTGGGGAATGATGAGTAAAAAAATACAATCTAGACTGGGCTCCTAAGGGGGCCTAGTCTGGAGTGGGAAAAATCCTCCATAGCAAAGCACATATACATATTACAACATACATCTCAAGATATCTAGCAACAGAGGGAAGGTAGTTCAAGGTCATGGTGGTAGGCCACAGCTCTTCAGGCGCTGAACATCCATTCATCACCCCTACGGGATTTACGTCTCCTCTGCTGCATTGTTTTGATCAGGAAACATGGAATTTCCGCGATTTTGACCATGAAAATTATCCAAATATACAGGAACCACACCAAAATCACATAGAAAGCATGAACCAAAAGAGAAATAATAAAACTTATTTTATTGTATTACTTCGTTTTGGAACTTCTCATGGTTAAGCCACCTGGACAGCACATCACTGGTCTGCCAGGGTACTCATATGGATATTGAAATCCCCCTTTGTAATTATATTATCTGCCTGCATCACTAGATCAGCAACAAACTGAAAATGCACTGATAAAGTCCAAATAGGGCCCAAAGGGGTGATAGATAAGAACCAACTAGAGAGGTAGTAGTGTGACAGACCTCATAGTAAGCACCTTAAATGTTTTATATTTATTACTTGGGTAAGGGGGCTTCACGGTGGAAGAGGGGGTAGTGCGTCTGCCTCACAATACGAAGATCTTGAGTAGTCCTGGGTTCAATCCCGGCCTCGGGATCTTTCTGTGTGGAGTTTGCATGTCCTCCCCGTGAATGCGTGGGTTCCCTCCGGGTACTCCGGCTTTTTCCCACCTCTAAAGACATGCAACTGGGGATAGGTTGATTGGCAACACTAAATTGGCCCGAGTGTGTGAATGTGAGTGTGAATGTTGTCTGTCTATCTGTGTTGGCCCTGCGATGAGGTGGCGACTTGTCCAGGGTGTTCCCCACCTTCCGCCCGATTGTAGCTGAGATAGGCACCAGCGACCCCAAAGGGAATAAGCAGTAGAAAATGAATGGATGGATGGACTTGGGTAAGGGCCAAGGCTGAGGTTTACATTGAATATTAGTGCGAGTCCTCCACTAAGAGGATGGGCAATATGTGCACTCGTATAGTTGGTAGGAGATGCCTCGTTAAGGGGGAAAAAATTAATCTGGTTTTAGCCAAATTTTGCTGAGACCAAAGACTTTAAGATTGTTGTCTCTAATGACCTCATTAATAACGTTTTGGGAGACAATGATCTGATGTTTAAAAAGCCCATATTATAGGTAGTGGGCTGTTTTGAGGCATTTTCGTTAATGGTATCTGTTGTACTGATATTAATAACGTTCCGTTTATTTTGTCTAGTGCGCCTTAAATAACCTCCAGCACCCCCCGCTTGGGGTCACGGCGTTGCTGAAGTCTATCCCAGCTGCACTCGGGCGGAAGGCGGCATACACCACATTAGGGCCAATTTAGTGTTGCTTTAATTTAAGATACCTAATTTTGGTTAGGATTTCCATTTATAGTACTCGCATATATCAACCACTTATTGGGTTGTTTGCACCTTACTCAAAACTATTTAGCAGAATATAACGCTTAAAAAAGTTTGTAGACAGTCACTTTAATTGTTTGAATATCTTTAGATATCCTTCAAAAATCTTGGTAACAGATGGTTTCCAGCACTAAGGGGCATGAGGGTTGATGTAGATCATTTAAGGAGAACCAGTGAACTACGTAGAGCAGTAGCGAAAACATTGCTCACGTCTCTGGAGGACAGGAAATAATTGGAAAGAAATCTGTGGTGTGGCCGTGCTGCTACAGACTAAACACTGATCTGTGTCGCTGTCTGACTGCACTAATGTGTCCTTGCTCCTATTTCAAATCAGATATCCGCTGTTGATCACAATCTTTTTTGCAGTGACACACCTCCTCTGCTGGGTTTTTTTTTCAAAGTGTGAGCCTTTCCAAATAAACAGTAGTGACGAACGAGCCGGCATCCCATATTTCCTATCCACAAAGAAAAACAAAGACATGGTATTGCAAGGACTCAAGTGTCTATTTTGGATTTAGATTCATAATGCATTTTTTTCAGCGTGTTTGTTGACATGTCGTCTATGCTGATCATCAGCAACCAGCTGATTTGCTAAAATAACCATCCATCCACCCATCCTCTTCCACTTATCCGAGGTCAAGTCGCGGGGGCAGCAGCCTAAGCAGGGAAGCCCAGATTTCCCTCTCCCCAGCCACTTCGTCTAGCTCAGGGGTGTCAAACTCAAACACAGAGTGGGCCAAAATTTAAAACTGAACAGAGCCGCGGGCCAAGGTTGAACAAATGAACCTTTTAATAGGGACCCAAACAAGTTTTGCATTGAATATTGAACAAGCAAGGCTTATATAACTTTATAGTGACATGTAAGATCGAGTTTTAAAGAATGATCATTAAAAAATATCAATGGCATATCAAATAAAATTTAAATAAAAATTGAATGCCTCTTTTCTATTTGCAGCCTTCTGAGGTAAATCTCAAAATAAACTTTTTCCACGGGCTAATAATAAATTTGCAAATAAAATAACAATAACAAATTAATCAAACATTCAAGCCTTGAAATAGCAAGAGAAAGTGCATGAGTAAAACATTAATTATTGCTTGGGGGGGTATATTGTAGCATCCGGGAAGAGTTAGTGCTGCAAGGGTTTCTGGGTATTTGTTCTGTTGTGTTTATGTTGTGTTACGGTGCAGATGTTCTCCCGAAATGTGTTTGTTATTCTTGTTTGGTGTGGGTTTACAGTGTGCTGCATATTTGTAAGATTGATAAAGTTGTTTATACGGCCACCCTCAGTGTGACCTGTATGGCTGTTGAACAAGTATGTGTTGCATTCACGTGTGTGCGTGTGTGTGTAAAAGCTGCATATATTATGTGACTGGGTTGGCACGCTATTTCTATGTAGGAAAAGCGGACGTGACGACAGGTTGTAGAGGACGCTAAAGTCAGTGCCGTTAATGCACGCCCCCAATAGAAATGGGGAGAATGTTTACCCCGGGAGATTTTCGGGGGGGGCACTGAAATTTGGGATTTTGGGAAAATCGGGAGGATTGGCAAGAATGAGTATTAGTGGTGCCGCTGTATAAAACCGGCGGGCCAGCTCTAATGTTAATTTCATACTGCCTCAAGGGCCAAATGAAATTACACGGCCGGCCAAATTTGGCCCGCGGGCCAGAGTTTGACACCCATGGTCTAGCTCTTCCCGGGGAATCCCGAGGCGTTCCCAGGCCAGCCGGGAGACATAGTCTTCCCAATGTGTCCTGGGTCTTCCCTGTGGTCTCCTACCGGTTGGACGTGCCCTAAACACCTCCCTAGGGAGGCGTTCCGGTGGCTTCCTGACCAGATGCCCGAACCACCTCATCTGGCTCCTCTCGATGTGGAGGAGCAGCGGCTTTACTTTGAGCATGAATTGATTGATGTGGACCCCGACTTAAACAAGTTGAAAAACTTATTCGGGTGTTACCATTTAGTGGTCAATTGTACGGAATATGTACTGAACTAATAAAAGTATCAATCAATCAATCAATCAAAGCTCCTCCCGGATGACAGAGCTTCTCACCCTATCTCTGAGGGAGAGCCCCGTCACCCGGCGGAGGAAACTCATTTCGGCCGCTTGTACCCGTGATCTTATCCTTTCGGTCATGACCCAAAGCTCATGACCATAGGTGAGGATGGGAACGTAGATCGACCGGTAAATTGAGAGCTTTGCCTTCCGCCTCAGCTCCTTCTTCACCACAACGGATCGGTACAACGTCTGCATTACTGAAGACGCCGCACCGATCCGCCTGTCGATCTCACGATCCACTCTTCCCCCACTCGTGAACAAGACTCCTAGGTACTTGAACTCCTCCACTTGGGGCAGAGTTTCCTCCATAACCCGGAGATGGCACTCCCCCCTTTTCCGGGCGAGAACCGTGGACTCGGACTTGGAGGTGCTGATTCTCATGCCGGTCGCTTCACACTCGGCTGCGAACCGATCCAGTGAGAGCTGAAGATACCGGCCAGATGAAGCCATCAGGACCACATCATCTGCAAAAAGCAGAGACCTAATCCCGTGGCCACTAAACCGGAATCCCTCAACGCCTTGACTGCGCCTACAAATTCTGTCCATAAAAGTTATGAACAGAATCGGTGACAAAGAACAGCCTTGGCGGAGTCCAACCCTCACTGGAAATGTGTCCGACTTACTGCCAGCAATGCGGACTAAGCTCTGAAACTGATCATACAGGGAGCGGACCGCCACAATAAGACAGTCCGATACCCCATACTCTCTGAGCACTCCCCTCAGGACTTCCCCGGGTACACGGTCGAATGCCTTCTCCAAGTCCACAAAGCACATGTAGACTGGTTGGGCAAACTCCCGTGCACCCACAAGAACCCTGCCAAGAGTATAGAGCTGGTCCACAGTTCCACGACCAGGACGAAAACCCCACTGTTCCTCCTGAATCCGAGGTTCGACTATCCGGCGTAGCCTCCTCTCCAGTACACCTGAATAGACCTTACCACTGATCCCACGATAGTTGGAACACATGCTCCGGTACCCCTTCTTAAAGAGAGGGACCACCACCCCGGTCTGCCTATCCAGAGGTACCACCCCCAATGTCCACGTGATGCTGCAGAGTCTTGTCAGCCAAGACAGCCCCACAGCATCCAGAGCCTTAAGGAACTCCGGGCGGATCTCATCCACCCCTGGATGAGATATATATATATATATATATATATATATATATGACTAAAAGGCCAAATGATTTAATCCTCTCAAATATTGAACATTGGCTGTAGGAATGTAATCTATGGCTGGGTGTCATGGATATTAATGGTGATTGTATTGTGGTGTCTTGTCCTCTGCTGTGAGTGTTAAATGGTGTGAAGTGAAGATGACATGCAGTGTAAAATCTCCCACATGCTTTTTATGAGCATTTTCATATTTGGCATGCAGATGGCAGGCTGGCAGTAATTAATGACAAGCGGCTAAATGGTGTGATGTGATCTTGTAAAGAGAAGGCATCGGTGTGCAGCCAAACGTGACTATCAGCTTAGTACAGAACGCGAACAGGCAAGCCCTAACGTCACATGGTCATTTGCCTCGTGAAATTATTTATTTTGTATCATTGTGTACCATACCTTCTGTAGTGTTGATTTAATTTGAAAATGATGTCTTCCAAATCACTCATTGTCCTCCAAACAATGGGGGTTTCGTGGCCAGAAATCGATGGTCATAGTGCCAAACATTTTACCAGCACGGTTTTTTGATGGGCGGATTTTAGTTTGTGGTGGCAACAAACCTTGTGTTCATTATCCGAACTAAAATCCAGCAATCAGAAAGTCCTGCAGTTTTGCACTTTGACTATCAAAATGAAGCAACCTTGGCCTGGTTGTCTGCAACATTCATGGAGGTTGAAGGTGATTGTGTAGATTTAGCGCAGACCTGGGCAAATTAAGGCCCAGGGGCCACATGCGGCCCTTTAAGCTTTTCAATCTGGCCCGCCGGACATTCCCAAATATATTCTTTTTAATCTTTAAGATGGGAAGTGTAGCTGCCATTATGATGTGCAGTGATGTTTTCAAATGAACGTAAGTCTTCAACTATACAAAGTATTTCAATGGTTGGAATCTGCACTTTTTGCATTATATTGTCATGTCTTTGTGATCATGTTCTGTTTAGTTATGTTCTGTTTTGTTTTTGACTCCATTATTTCCTGTTTTTGCGCGCTATTGTTTGTTTTTTCACCATGACTACCAATCAGTTTTCACCTGTCATGTCGCACACTTGGTTCATTTGCGCTCATGCACTAACTACTTAAGCCTGTGGTTGCCAGGCAGTCAGCCTGGCAACATCTGCCTCTATCATCCTCTACACACCCTTGCTCCGTGCTAATGATCCATGCTCTTTTCTCGTTCCCCGTAAGTTTTGTTAATCATGCCATACTTTGCAATTTTTGTTTTGTGTCCTAAGTTTATGTTGTAGTAATGGTTTTGTTTCATAGCCAAGTTTTTTGTACCTCCTCTGTGAGCGCCTTTTGTTTGTTCTTTTTTTTAAATACAATAAAAATATGTTGTTACCTTCACATCATGTCCGATGCAGTCGCTTTGCACCTCGGGAAAACAAACCGCACCAAAGTCCACGTTATGGTCATGTAATTAGTTACTGTGGTCATCTAATTAGTTACTGTGGTCATCTAATTAGTTACTATGGTCATCTAATTAGTTACTATGGTCATCCTTAGCAGCTCAGACGAGGCACCAAGCAGTGTGGGTGGGCAGCGTTTCCACAGAGTGTTTCCAGAGCCTGAAATGTGGGTGTCAGGGACAGACGCGGAAGGAGATTTTTACAACGAAGTTCTAAAGCTCAGTGATATAATCAGATTGTCGGTAGGTTTTTTTTTTTTTACCTTTCGCGTTCATATTTTACTGTGTTTTATGCATTTTTGTTGTTTGTAAAATATGTGGGTGGGGGGGGGGGCATTCATATGTTGTCAATATTCAGTGTTTTATCGTTCATAGTTAATATTGTAAATCACACATTCTTTATAGATGAGGTGGCAACTTGTAGCTGAGATAGGCTCCAGCACACATTTTTTATTTTCATGTACATTCTGGGTGTCTCATTCAGTAAAAAAAATAAATACATTCCAATACGTTTTTTAAGGCAGTCTGTCATAACGTTTTTAGCTTTCAATCAGACATTATTGTGAGGTCTTGTATTAGTGTTCCTGAAAATAGATATACCGGCCCCCAGACCAAATTTTTTTACTCTAAATTTGGCCCCCCGGGGCAAAATAATTGCCCAGGTCTGATTTAGAGTGAGGTAATGCAGATGGGGTTCATGATCATTTTATCTGATAGACGCTTCGCTGGTGGAAGATCCCACCTTTGTTGGTTTGTGGGAGCCCCATTATTACGCCTTGTCTGGATGAGGCACTGTGTGAAGCAAGGCTGCAGCTATCGATTATTTTAGTCCTACAATAATATATCGATTAGTGTGTTTGATTTATCATATAGTCGGATAAAATACACTCTATAGGAGGGGTGTCCAAAGTGCGGCCCGGGGGCCATTTGTGGCCCGCAGGTCATTTTTTAATGGCCCCACGGCCTAGCTTAAAAATACAATTGAAAAAAAATGTTTAACATAAAAAGTGTGATGAAAGAGCAAGCAGGTGGAATGTAACAATAAAATGTTGCAATGTTTACTCTAATAATACAACGCTGCCATGCAGGCTGTTTCTTTATTTAAAAAATAATAATGAATCAAAATCTATGTCATTATGAATTATTGAACTATTCAAGGCTCCAAATAGGTCACATTAAATATTCCACTTTGAGATATTTTTGGGGGGAAATGTTGCATATTTACTGTTTGCTGTATTCAAAATTGAGCTGTTTTTTTTTATTTAAAGAAGGGCCTAAAACAAACAAACAAAAAACGTAACCAACATTATAAACCTACTCAGTGGTCTAGTGTGTAGAGTGTCCACCCTGATATCGGTAGGTCGTGAGTTCAAATCCCGGCTGAGTCATACCAAATACTATAAAAATGGGACCCATTACCTCCCTGCTTGGCACTCAGCATTAAGGGAAGGAATTGGGGGTTAAATCACCATAAAATAATTACCGGGCGAGGCACCGCTGCTACCCACTGCTCCCCTCATCTCCCAGGGGGTGATCAAAGGTGATGTGTCAAATGTAGAGAATAATTTCGCCACACTTAGTGTGTGTGTGTGTGACAATCATTGGTACTTTAACTTTAACTTATAATTGACGAATAGATCTGAAGTTGATTTTGAGATTATTGTGTTAAAAGTAAACAAAACAGTAAATATAAATATATATATATATATATATATATATATATATATATATATATATATATATATATATATATATAATTTATGTTTTTAAACACTTTAATGAGTTGGACCCATTATGATCCCAATAATTTTAATGTGATTTGTTTTTAAGTGTCATTGCTCAAAAATAAAAAAATAAAATCAATGGTGTTATGAGTAATTGAACTTTTTAAGGCTCCAATTCTTATATAATCTCAAATAATCCATTTAAATCATCAATCTTTATTGCAGAACTTAAGATCCATTAAACATATATAAAAAAACACAATACAAAACATTAAAAAACAAAACAATAAAAAAAGAAACATAAAGCCCAAATGTCAGTTTCTAACATAAAAACATGTATGTTAAAAATTTTATTGGGTGGAAAAAATGCATGTTTTGTGTTTTTCCCATAAAAAACAGGGTGTTTTTTGTGTGACAAAAAGAGCATAAAACTTAAATCTTTAAAAATGTTATATTGACTGAATTACCTAATGTTGATCTAGAGATATAAAACTTGAAAAATAATACAAATAATGATACTGAATGACACATTTAAAAAAAAAAAGATTGACCAAAATCCTATGGCAGTGGTTCTCAACCTTTTTTCAGTGATGTACCCCCTGTGAACATGTTTTTAATTCAAGTGCCCCTTAATCAGAGCAAAGCATTTTTGGTTGAAAAAAAGAGATAAAGAAGTAATATGTCATCCGTTTCTGATTTATGAAATTATATAAAAGTGCAAAATATTGCTCATTTGTAGTGGTCTTTCTTGAACTATTTGGAAAAAAAGATATTAAATAACTAAAAACTTGTAGAAAAATAAACAAGTCATTCAATTATAAATTAAGATTTCTACACATAGAAGTAATCATCAACTTAAAGTGCCCTCTTTGGGGATTGTAATAGAGATCTATCTGGATTCATGAACTTAATTCTAAACATTTCTTCACAAAAAAAGAAATCTTTAGCATCAATATTTATAGAACATGGCCTCAAAAAATCTAGCTGTCAACACTGAATATTGCATTGATGTATTTCTTTTCACAGTTTATGAACTTGCATTTATATTTTGTTGAAGTATTAATAAATAAATATATTTTTAAAGGATTTTTGCATTGTTGCTATTTTTAAAATATTTTAAAAAAATCTCACGTACCCCTTGGCATACCTTCAAGTACTGAGTGGACGCCTGAATGTATATTTTTTATACATATATTGTTGTCAGGCTTTCCCCTGACAGTTTGTCTATGTTTTAGTTTTTTCCTCTGCATTTGTCTTTCCTCTGTGTTTAATATCTCCTGTCTTTAGTTCCTGTCTAGTGCTCTTATTTTGTCAGCTTCCTGTCTTGTTCCCTAAGTGCTGTGTTCCTTGTGATGTGTTATCGCTCCTGTCGTGTCGTACCTTGTCTTTGCAGCGTAGCGGTAAGCTATATTCAGTTGATGTTTTTTGTTCCCTGCTTCCGTCTTATTTTTCATTATACAAGTACGACTTCTGTTTGCCTGTTAGCTACCCGCTAGCTTCCACGCTAAGCTCCTGCTCGTTATTTTCTAGCTCCCAGGCTAGCTCCTTTTGTTTGATTATCCGCCTCGTGCGTGCTTTGTGTTTGTACCCTTTTGGTTTTGTTTTTGTCTTAGTATTTAATCTAATCATGTTGTCACATTCCATGCCTGCCTCCATCTCTGCATCTTGGGGTTCGACACCAGATAACCCTGACAATTGTATTGTTTTTTAAAATCAAAAACATATCAAAATGCGGGCCTCAGTGGAAAAAGTTTGGAAACCCCTGCTCTATAGCCACTATATTATGGAAAATAGTTGAAATACATTAAAACTAAAAACACCTTTTTGCCTGCCATTACTTTCATTATTTTTTTGTAAGAAACTCACATCAACAATAGCTGTGTTTCCATTGCAGTTTTTCACAAAATAAAAGCGACATTTTTAAAATCTAAAAGTACATTTGCGACTTTCGTCTTCTGCCCGAATGCAGCTGAGATAGGCCCTAGCACCCCCCGCGATGGATACCGCCTCACCACTTAAGTCATATTTTTCCCGCTTAAGAAACTTCTCTATGACTTTAGGTCGCGTCTTTTTCTGTTTGTTTGATATTGTCATTACTGCTACGTGTGCTGGAAAGGTGTATTACAACTGAGTACTGCTGCAGCCCGTGCAGACCACAGCTGAGAAACATACCGTAATTTCCGGACTGTAAGCCGCTACTTTTTTCCCTCGTTCTGGTCCCTGCGGCTTATAAAACGATGCGGCTTACGGTAACCAGGGGCGCGCACTACCGAGGATGCGTGAGACCGAAGCAGACATCTGGCGCTGTCACGCCAAATTTCTTCCCCCCTACAAAAACCTCCCCCCCCCCCATTTACTTCCGTGGTCATGATGAATACAGACGCTATGTTATAAAAAAATTTAAAAAAAAACAAATTACAAACACAAGCTATGGGATGACGTAAGACGAAACGTGAGGAAACGTGACCCCGGAAGTAAATGCGTCATCCCATAGCTTGTGTTTGTAAATTGTTTTTATAATTTTTTTTTTCATTTTTTATAATATAGCGTTGACAAAATGTCTGTATTAATCATGACCCCGGAAGTAAATGGGGGGGGGTTTGTAGGGGGGAAGAAATTTAGCGTGACAGCGCCAGGTAACGAGAGCAAAACAAAGAGTAGGAGAGCATCAGCGACAGTTTGCGCGAAGGAAGTGTTCATGCAAACACCCTCAATATGGAAAACAAACGGAGAAGTGCATATGATGCCTGCTTTTCAGTTAAAAGCAATCGATCTGGCTGTCAAAGAAGGAAATAGAGCTGCTGCACGTACCCTCGACATCAATGAATCAATGGTGAGACGTTGGAGACGGCAGCATGAAGAACTGATTCAATGCAAAAAGACAAAAAAAAAATCCTTCAGAAGTAATAAAAGCAGATGGCCGGAACTTGAAAACTTTCTTGAGGACTGGGTGAACACATAGAGAGCAGACTGCCGGCCGGGGTGTTTCCACCGTGCAGATCCGACTGAAAGCCCAAACAACCGCCAAAGAAATGAATATTGAAGATTTTAGAGGCAACGTAAACGGCCGCGGGACTGCACTTTCACTGCCGTGTTACAGGCCAGGACTTTTTATTACTTTGCACCGTTGTATTATTTGTACTCTGCACGAATGCTGTTCGCCATGTCAAAGATGTGAAATTTTGATTGAATGATTGAAATATTTATTGTTTATAAATGTTTGCGTTCCCAAACAGTCAACTCTGTCTCGACAATCCCTTCCGTGGTAGCAGGAACCGCTATATACTACGGTAATTACACATCAAAACGCCTGCGGCTTATATATGGAGCAATCTGTATTTTCCCCTAAATTTAGCTGGTGCGGATAGGGGTGTAACGGTGGTACGTGTATTTGTATTGAACCGTTTCGGTACGGGGGTTTCGGTTCTGTGCGGAGGAATACCGAACGAGTTCAACACGTACATATGAACTAGCTGCTTATGCATAAGTCTTAACAAGCTGCTCCGCTCCGTTCTGCCTCTGTTAGGGCTTGGTGAGTATCGATATCGGTATCGTATCGATATCGGTATCGTATCGATATTGGCGTGATGTTCGATACTTCACCAAATTAAGCGAATCACTCCGATTTAAAAAAAAATGTGAGCGCAGCGCTCCTCACCACTCCACCCTCCTCCCTAGTGATGGGTGGCGAACGAGATTTAAAAACACTTTGAAAATTCATCTTCAACCCAAAATAAAATCAAATAAATACAATTAACATGACGCTTGGTGCGTTCGCGCACACACATCAGTATAATTCGCTCCGAGGTTCATTCGGACACGCACACACGCGTGCGTTTCCGGTGCGACTTAATGTCTTGGTTGTAAACTGTAAAGTATTTTATTGCACTAAAATAACGATAAGAATTTCTCAGTTCTTTTGTTTTGTGTTCATTTTTACAACTGTTTAAAAACTAGTGTTTTCTTTTTTTACTTAAGTTCTTGTGTGTTGTGAGGCGACTAGCCAAGTTCAGTATTTGTTTTCACCTTATTTGCACTACTTACTTTATTGTAATTGATATTATTACTTTTTTATTTGAATTTCTCAATTATTTTGTTTTGTGTTCATTTTTACAACTGTTTAATAACTAGTGTTTTCTTTTTTACTTAAGTTCTTGTGTGTTGTGAGGTGACTAGCCATGTTCAGTATTTGTTTTCACCTTATTTGCACTACTTACTCTATTGTAATTGATATTATTACTTTTTTATTTGAATTTCTCAGTTCTTTTGTTTTGTGTTCATGTTTACAACTTCGTTCAATAACTAGAATTTTGTTATTTACCTTAATTGTTTGTGTGTTTTGAGGCGACAAGCCAGGTTCAGTAGTTGTTTGCACATTATTTGCATTACTTTATTGCTATTGATATTACTTTTGTAATTAATATTTTATTTTTTTACTTAAATCGTTGTCCTGTGTTGTATTATTATCATAATCAATTAATAAAGGCAAAAGTAAAAATTTGTTTTTCAAAAGTATCGATACCCTGAAGCCCCCCCCCCAACAGATGACGACACTTCCGGTTTCGGTATCGGCGATACTGGCTGGTATTGGATCGGTATCGATACCCAAATTTGCGATATTGCCCACCCCTAGCCTCTGTGTCTGTACACAGCACCCTGCATTGTCCCGCCCACAAAACCATCTGATTGGTTACACACAAAGCCAATCAGCAATGCGTATTCAAAGCGCATGTCGTCAAGGTTTAAGTGTCGATGTCGAGCAGATAGGTGTTTAGCAGGGGAGCAACTCACTCTCCCAAAATTATATTCCAAGTCAACTACTTTCTAGACATCACTATGAGCCCGTTGACCTTCTAGAAACAAACTGCGGCTCAGCTCACTCGCAGTCCTGGCTTTAGTTGAAGGCTAGTTAGCTTTTAGCGAAACGTTACCTCAATTTGCGGTGTGTGTGCGCGCGTGTGTGTGTGTGTGTGTTAAGGACAGTGTTGATTGAGGTGTGTTGAAGCAGCAAAAAAGGACGTTATATTAAATGAAGAGTTTCTGTCTCTGATAGTGTATAAAATAATTTAAGCCTACATAAACTCAATGGTGGTCAGGTATGAATTTTCAGCTATCGTTACATGAATCATTAGTAATGTAGCAGCCTAGTTTTGAATGGCAGGGTCCCTGCTATCACATGTTGATAAAAATATAACATTTACATAATAAAAATCAACTACAGGCTTCCCCAATGCTGTAATAAATTAAGCATGATGAGTTGACTTGAAACGGTTTAATGTTGCACTTTTTATATGTAGAAGAAAAGTTGTGTCATTTTATTTCATCCAAGCAACAACTTAAAGCAGTTTAAAGTGAATTAACGTGGGCAGAATTATTATAGTGTTCCCATTGTTAAAAGGATTAAGCCATTGTTTACAAGTTTGGTAAATAAATAACCAAAAAATGTATATTTTGTTGTTTTCTTACTGTACCGAAAATGAACCGAACCGTGACCTCTAAACCGAGGTACGTACCGAACCGAAATTTTTGTGTACCGTTACACCCCTAGGTGCGGCTTATAGTCAGGTGCGGCTTATAGTCCGGAAATTAAGGTATATGTTTTTGGCAGCCCTAAGTAGAGGGCACGCGGCCCAACAGTGGGCTCTCGGGGTAAGAAACACTGCTGTAAATGAATGTGTCATGATTCTTTCATACTGACATGGACTGGCACCTCATTATATTTCGGACCACGTCAAAATGTACACTCCTGCGCGCGTTCTGAGGTCCGAGAGTCAGCTCCAGCTCGTGGTGCCCAAGACCAGACTTAAAACCAGGGGAGACATGGCCTTCTGTGTGGTCGGCCTTAAGCTCTGGAACTGCTCCCACAGGGGAGTGTTTTAAGTCTCGTCTTTTATTCTTTGGCTTTTAAAGGGGAACATTATCACAATTTCAAAAGGGTTAGAAATAATAAAAATCAGTTCCCAGTGGCTTGTTGTATTTTTTGAAGTTTTTTCAAAATTTTACCGGTCCCGGAATATCCCTAAAAAAAGCTTTAAAGTGCCTTATTTTCGCTATCTGCAATGCGACTATCCATTTCCCTGTGACGTCATACAGTGCTGCCAATGTAAACAAACAATGGTGAATACCACAGCAAGATATAGCGACATTAACTCGGATTCAGACTCAGATTTCAGCGGCTTAAGCGATTCAACATGTTACGTATGTATTGAAACAGATCGTACGAGTATGAAAGTATTGAAGAAGAAACTGAAGCTATTGAGCGAATAGCTATTGACGCCATTCATAGCCATAGCATGGCCGAATAGCTGCGTTAGCATCGCTGGGAAAATGTGCGGACCAAACGATCAGGACTTTCGCATCTTGTGACACTGGAGCAACTTAAATCCTTCAATTAATAAGTGTTTTTTTCGCATTAAATGTGGGTGGAAGGAAACGTAATATAGTTGCCAATGCATCTGCAGGTTATCAATACATCTCTGTGCCATGTCTGCTTTAGCACCGCCGGTAAATAGCATGTTAGCGTCGATCAGCGTAGCATGTTAGCATCGATTCGCTGGCAGTCACGCCACAACCGAATATGTCTGATTAGCACATAAGTCAACATCAACAAAACTCACCTTTGTGATTTTGTTGACTTTATCGTTGCAAATGCATCTGCAGGTTATCCATACATCTCTGTGCCATGTCTGTCATCGCCGGTAAAATGTGGAGACACTTTGGTACATTCAATGGGGGTCTGGCGGCAGACACTTTCGCATCTTCGGGCCAGTGGTGCAACTTGAATCCCTCCCTGTTAGTGTTGTTACACCCTCCGACAACACACCGACGAGGCATGATGTCTCCAAAGTTACCAAAAATAGTCGAAAAAACGGAAAATAAGAGAGCTGAGACCCAATGTTTGCAATGTGTTGAAAATGAAAATGGCGGCTGTATTACCTCGGTGACGTCACTTTCTGACGTCATTGCAAAAAGAGCGATACATAGAAAGGCGTTTAATTCGCTAAAATTCACCCATTTAGATTTCGGAAACCGGTTAAAAAAATATATGGTCTTTTTTCTGCACCATCAAGGTATATATTGACGCTTACATAGGTCTGGCGATAATGTTCCCCTTTAACACTACGTGAGTTGTGTGATCCTCTGTTTTTTTATTTTATTTTAATTGGTTTAACCCTTTTAAAACATATTTAATTTTATATTGGTTTTATATTGGTTTTATTTTTTATTCAGTCATTGGTGGAGCTTAGGGTATTTGAATATTGTTTGTAATGTTGTGCAGCACTTTGGAAACAGTTATGTTGTTTAAATGTGCTATACAAAAGAAGTGGCATGGATACTGTGGGGTTTTTTTTGCACTTACTTCGGACTTCTTTTGATACGTCACTAAAGATCTGTGTTTGGTCTCATACTGGTGCTTAACGTTACCGCTTTGGGTCAATGCAAAAGTTTCAAAGCATACGAGAGATCAGTTCATGTCTAGTCCAACTAAATGACTAGATCCGACCAATGGAAGTCTAAGTCAATGGACATGAAGCCTGCTCGAATGAGAGGCCCTCTTATATCAACTAAATGTCCTGAGAATACAATGACCTGGATGAATGACAACATTCTTAGACATATGAGGAATAAACATATCGGTTTGTCCCTTTGCTTTTAAATATTCCGTTTTTTCCAACAACTTTTCGTACTTTCGAGCAAAAAAAGGTTCTCTCATTCAAGTCGCATTTGCTTCTCTGTAGGTAAACAAAAAACTTCATTGGTTCATTTTGAGTGACATTTCAGTGCTTTCCCCAATAGTAGCAACCGTAGTAACCCCGAATTTCCACTGGATGTGTAATGGCAGCAAAACGTCACCGCCACAGCGGCAGACTCCTTTCTGTTCAAGCTTTCATTTCGGTCTCCACCGCACCGCCATGATGTTTCTGTTCTGAATTCCAGCGCTAAATATACACAGGGCTCCTATTTTTGCTGGTCGCCGCAACTTGGCAGTTTACTTTAGGTAAAGTCTGTTTGTGTTGGACAGGAAATCACGCACAAACACAGAAGAAATGATCTGGTTTACTTTTAAAATAAAATAGTCCGTCTTCAAGGGTGTGGTGGGGGGCATAAAGTCAACTTGTCAAAGGTTCACGTCGTTAAAGCAAATTTTAGACATACTCATTCTGGAGGTCTAGAATTTAAGAAGCATATATAGGCATATCCCTGACATCTATTAATGCAGTGGTTCTCAAATAGGGGTACGCATACCCCCTGGGGGTACTTGAAGGTATGCCAAGGGGTACGTGAGATATTTAAAGAATATTCTAGAAATATCAAAACAATTCAAAAATCTTTTATAAATATATTTATTGAATAATACTTCAACAAAATATGAATGCAAGTTCAGAAACTGCGAAAAAAAATACAACAATGCAATATTCACTGTTGACAGCTAGATTTGAGAACAGAGTCCAAAAAGTAGTGTGCCAAGCGCACGGGAAGCTACGATAAAACTTAGCACAGAACAAGGCATAGGAAGATAACCATGTGAACGTTGCCCATAGCAAACAAAAGATCCAGGATGAACTGAGGTAGAAGGCACGCTTAAATACTGGCAGTAATCAAGAATAACAGGTGCTCATCACAGCGAGTAGCAGGTGGAACTAATATGAAACCATGGTAACCAGAATAAACAAGGAAGAGCAAAACTAGGGATCGGGAGAGTCCAAAAACAAACAGAAAACACAAAACGACTCAGAAAACCAAAATAATGTATGATCCGGGCGGCGGATCATAACAGGATCTCTATTACAAACCCCAAAGAGGGCACTTTAAGTTGATGATTACTTCTATGTGTAGAAATCTTTATTTATAATTGAATCACTTGTTTATTTTTCAACAAGTTTTTAGTTATTTTCATATCTTTTTTTCCAAATAGTTCAAGAAAGACCACTACAAATGAGCAATATTTTGCACTGTTTCGCAGCCGAGTGTGAAGCGACCGGAATGAGAATCAGCACCTCCAAGTCCGAGTCCACGGTTCTCGCCCGGAAAAGGGTGGAGTGCCATCTCCGGGTTGGGGAGGAGACCCTGCCCCAAGTGGAGGAGTTCAAGTACCTAGGAGTCTTGTTCACGAGTGAGGGAAGAGTGGATCGTGAGATCGACAGGCGGATCGGTGCGGCGTCTTCAGTAATGCGGACGTTGTACCGGTCCGTTGTGGTGAAGAAGGAGCTGAGCCGGAAGGCAAAGCTCTCAATTTACCGGTCGATCTACGTTCCCATCCTCACCTATGGTCATGAGCTTTGGGTCATGACCGAAAGGATAAGATCACGGGTACAAGCGGCCGAAATGAGTTTCCTCCGCCGTGTGGCGGGGCTCTCCCTTAGAGATAGGGTGAGAAGCTCTGCCATCCGGGAGGAACTCAAAGTAAAGCCGCTGCTCCTTCACATCGAGAGGAGCCAGATGAGGTGGTTCGGGCATCTGGTCAGGATGCCACCCGAACGCCTCCCTAGGGAGGTGTTTAGGGCACTTCCAACCGGTAGGAGGCCACGGGGAAGACCTAGGACACGTTGGGAAGACTATGTCTTTCGGCTGGCCTGGGAACGCCTCGGGATCCCCCGGGAAGAGCTAGACGAAGTGGCTGGGGAGAGGGAAGTCTGGGTTTCCCTGCTTAGGCTGTTGCCCCCGCGACCCGACCTCGGATAAGCGGAAGATGATGGATGGATGGATGTTATACAATTTAATAAATCAGAAACTGATGACATAGTGCTGTATTTTACTTCTTTATCTCTTTTTTCTAACCAAAAATGCTTCGCTCTGATTAGGGGGTACTTGAATTAAAAAAATGTTCACAGGGGGTACATCACTGAAAAAAGGTTGAGAACCACTGTATTAATGTAATATTATACATGGTAATTGGAATTTGTTACGTTTATATTATATTAATATATCAGTATATATTATATAATGTACCGTATTTTTCGGATTATAAGTCACAGTTTTTTTCATAGTTTGGCCGGGGGTGCGACATACACTCTGGAGCGATTTATGTGTGAAATTATTAACACATTACCGCAAAATATTAAATAATATTACTTATGCCATTCGCGGAAGAGACGAAGAAAATGTCAGCAATCGTCACACACACGTCAGCAATCGTCACATACACGTCATCAAAAAAGAATTCGGCGGGGGAGGGTCATGGGAGAAGTGCATTGTGGGTCATGGGTTGCTAACTGCTATATGCTATATGCTACTGCCGTAGCTATTAAAATGGCTCATTTCATCGTTGGCGGTAACTTATAAAAACTGACAAAGGCTGAACAAAAATGGCACCGAAAAGGAAATCATGTACTGCAGATTACAAGCTGGATGTAGTGAAATATGTAGCAGAAAACGACAAGAGGAAGCGACGCATACCTTTTGGAGTTGGCAGAGTTTTTTAGAAGCGACATCAAGGAAGAAGATTTCATCGGGTTTATCGATTAGGAGTGACAGATTGTTTGGTAAACGTATAGCATGTTCTATATGTTATAGTTATTTGAATGACTCTTACCATAATATGTTACGTTAACATACCAGCCATCTTCTCAGTTGCTTATTTATGCGTCATATAACGTACACTTATTCAGCCTGTTGTTCACTATTCTTTATTTATTTTAAATTGCCTTTCCAATGTCTATTCTTGGTGTTGGATTTTATCAAATAAATTTCCCCCAAAAATGCGACTTACACAGTGCGACGTTTATAGGTTTTTTTCCTTCTTTATTTTGCATTTTCGGCCGTTGCGACGTATACTCCGGAGCGACTTATAATCAGAAAAATACGGTATATATAATTTATAAATATTACATGTACTGTATGTTATATTTTATATTGCCTCTTTGGTCCATTTTTAGTCTACCTGCATTATCCTTTCAATCCTTACACATTCCATCATTTGAAACTGAGGTACTGTGTGAAACAATTTCCTTTGTGGATCAATAAAGTTTCTAAGTCTAAGTCTATGTTACTGTCGTGTTGTTAATTGCTACCAAAACAATTAAGTTGTCATTCTGCAAGGCAAAACTGTTGTCTTTTCCACGAGTCAAGTCAAGTCTGTTCAGTCACTGACGCGCCAGCTTACGGGTACTGATGCACAGCAAAGCTTGAGACGTTCCGTGGTGTTTACTTCAGAGTTTACTTTGTCACATAACTATTCCCGTATTTGCGAGATCTGGTAAAAGTCTGCGCTATTTTGTTGCACGGCGCTGGAGCTTGCCAGGCAGCAGATGGCTAAGTTTCGCTGCCGTTACGCGTCCATTGAAAATACGGAGTAAATGCACCTACAATGTTTCTCTTCGATCACGTCTGTGGGCATTATTATGCTTTAACATTTTTCAGTTATAATTTTTCATCGACTTTAATTGATCACGGGTACGGAAAGAGCAGTCTCATGGTCCGTACGTAGGCTAGTCATTGGCTGGTCGAAAGTACACTATATTGCCAAAGGTATTTGGCCACCTGCCTTGACTCACATATGAACTTGAAGTGCCATCCCATTCCTAACCCGTAGGGTTCAATATGATGTCGGTCCACCTTTTGCAACTGTTACAGCTTCAACTCTTCTGGTAAGGCTGTCCACAAGGTTGCGGAGTTTGTTTATAGGAATTTTCTACCATTCTTCCAAATGTTACACACTGATGTTGGCCGATAAGGCTCTCAGTCTCCGTTCTAATTCATCCCAAAAGTGTTCTATCGGGTGCAGGCCAGCCAAGTTCATTCACACCAGACTTTGTCCTCCAAGTCTTTATGGACCTTGCTTTGTGCAGTGGTGCACAGTCATGTTGAAAAGGGGCCCGCTCCAAACTGTTTCTACAAGGTTGGAAGCATGGAATTGTCCAAAATGTTTTGGTATCTGGGAGCATTCAAAGTTCCTTTCACTGGAGCTAAGGGGCCAAGCCCAACTCCTGAAAAAACACCCCACACAATAATTCCTCCTCCACCAAATTTCACACTCGGCTCAATGCAGTCCGAACTGTACCGTTCTCCTTGCAACCTCCAAACCCAGACTCGTCCATCAGATTGCCAGATGGAAAAGCGTGATTCACCACTTCAGAGAAGGCGTGTCTACTGCTCTAGAGTCCAGTGTTGACGTGCTTTACACCACTGCATCCCATGCTTTGCATTGCACTTGGTGATGTATGACTTAGATGCAGCTGCACAGCCATGGAAACCCATTCCATGAAACTCTCTGCGTACTGTACGTGGGCTAAATGGAAGGTCACATGAAGTTTGGAGCTCTGTAGCAACTGAATATGTAGAAACTCTTTGCACTAAACGCTTCAGCATCCGCTGACCAATATCTGTCATTTTATGTGTCCTACCAATTCGTGGCTGAGTTGCTGTTGTTCCCAAACTCTTCCATTTTCTCATAATAAAGCCGACAGTTGACTGTGGAATATTTAGGAGCGAGTCAATTTCACGACTGGATTTGTTGCACAGGTACTCCGGCTTCCTCCCACTTCCAAAGACATGCACCTGGGGATAGGTTGATTGGCAACACTAAATGCTCCCTAATGTTGTCTGTCTATCTGTGTTGGCCCTGCGATGAGGTGGCGACTTGTCCATGGTGTACACCGCCTTCCGCCCGAATGCAGCTGAGATAGGCTCCAGCACCCCCCGCGACCCCAAAGAAGGGACTAGCAGTAGAAAATGGATGGATGGAGGTGGCATCCTATGACATTTCCACGCTGGAAATCACTGAGCTCCCTAGAGGGGCCCATTCTTTCACAAATGTTTGTAGAAACAGTCTCCATGCCTAAGTGCTTGATTTTATACACTTGTGGCTAGGGGTGTAACGGTACGTGTATTTGTATCGAACCGTTTCGGTACGGGGGTTTCGGTTCGGGACGCGGGCGTACCGAACAAGTTCGGAAGCAGAAGTCTTCACAAGCTGCTCTGCTTTCTGCCTCTGTCTCTGCCTCATTGTCCCGTCCACACAACCATCTGATTGGTTACATACAAAGCCAATCAGCAGTGCATATTCAGAGCGATGTAACAGCCAATCAGCAGTGCGTATTCAGACTTCAGAGCGATGTAGTCAATGCTTTAGCGTCGAGCAGATATTTGTCTAGCAGGGGAGGAGCGGACTCTACCCAAATTATACTAAACACTTCCCAGTCACAACTATTACAAACATCACTATGAGCCCGTTGACCTTCTAGAAACTTAAACTGCAGCTCAGCTCGCTCACAGTATAGGCTTGAGATGAAGGCTAATTAGCTTTTAGCGTAACGTTAGCTCATGTTTCTGTGTGTGTGTGTGTGTGTGTGTGTGTGTGTGTGTGTGTGTGTGTGTGTGTGTGTGTGTGTGTGTGCGTGTGCGTGTTTTAGGGGCAGCAAAGCCCTGTCTGTCTGTTATTTCATTGAACTCCATTGTGTTTAGGGATGAATAGTCTCTCCTATTGCAATTGTACTATTTTTCAGCTATAGTTACATGAATCATTAGTAATGTAGCAGCCCAGTTTTGAATAGCAGGGTCCCTGCTATCACATATTGATAAAAATACAACATTTACATAATAAAAGTCAACTACAGGCTTCCCAAATGCTGTAATAAATTAAGCATGATGAGTTGACATTAAACAGTTTCAATGGAAACTGTTTAAACTGATCTCCAGGAAGAGGCGACTTGTTACCTCAATTTTCTCACCGAAAACTGCCGGTTGACATGTGGTCGGGAACCATGTTCGCTTGACCGCTCTGTTTCAATGGAAACTGTTTAATGTTAAACTTTTTATATGTAGAAGAAAGGTTTTTTCATTTTATTTAATCAAAGCAACAACTTGAGGCAGTTTAATGTGGATTATCGTGGGCAGAATTATTATAGTGTTCCCAATGTTAAAAGGATAAAGCCATTGTTTACAAATTTGGTAAATAAATAACCAAAACAATTATATTTTGTTGATTTCTTACTGTACTGAAAATGAACCGAACCGTGACCTCTAAACCGAGGTATGTACCGAACCGAAATTTTTGTGTACCGTTACACCCCTACCTGTGGCCGGGCCAAGCGATTAGGACACCTGATTCTTATCATTTGGATGGGTGGCTAAATAAATTTAGCAATATTGTGTATCTCCCTCAAGTGTGTCACATGACAGTCACTTGGTTCAGCCTGAGTTCAATTTGTTTCTCCTCTCACTTCCTGTTTCCAAAACAAATTTAAGAAATTGTTTTTCGCGGTTCTCTATCAGCCTCTCAATCCTTCAATTTTCTGCCTTCGTGAGAAGCACTTTTTACAAATCCCTCCATCTGTCTATTATATGCCACCTTCACTGCCTTCCGTGCTCCGCCTGCTCGCCCACTCTCCTCCTCCCCATCTGTGCACGCCGCCTTCACATCCATCAACTACACCTGCACAATGAGACTATCTGGCCTTTCGATTAATCCTCTTTCTTTTTAAATTAACTCTCAATCTGATCTTCAATTACATTGGTCAATTATGTTGGCTGTTGTTCTGCGGTCTTATTTTCAAGTAAAAAACAGACTTTGTGTACGCTTGATCCTGATTTGCACTTCACTGACGACTGAATTCCATTCGTCTGCTGTCAATTTAAAATCTTGACCTGTAATTCAAAATACCAGAGAGGTCGCCATATCTCCATCAACAGGATTTATAACTACAGAGCTGTCAGCTTGGAAATGAAAATAGTTTGCCCCGAGGGAATGCAGGACCAAGGGGAAAGATTGGAATGAAAGTATAGTAGATTGTACCACAGGGCTGATGCTAGCTCTATCAACATCAAATACGAAAAAAATGGTGTTTGTGTGCACGCTTAATGTTAATTCACGCTGCTATTCAAGGACAAAGGAAACAGTTCACTGTGGGTCAAGAATTAAGATTTGTCAATGTGCTATTTCTTCTGCTATTATGTGAAAAGTGTAAAGGCGATGATTTGTAATACCCTCAATAAATTCAGTGTTTCCCATTTGTGTTTGTCTGATGATAAATGTAAAAAAATATGTAAAATACATTTGGGCGGCGGCATAGCTTGGTTGGTAGAGCGGCCGTGCCAGCAACTTGAGGGTTGCAGGTTCGATTCCCGCTTTCGCCATCCTAGTCACTGCTGTTGTGTCCTTGGGCAAGACACTTTACCCATCTGCTCCCAGTGCCACCCACACTGGTTTAAATGTAACTTAAATATTGGGTTTCACTAAGTAAAGCGCTTTGAGTCACTAGAGAAAAGCGCTATATAAATATAATTCACTTCACTTCATTTGGCAGTATCCGTTCGTCCTCGCTAATACTGTAAACACATTATGATGGGACCAGGGATATGTTGATCAATTGGTTGCTGATAGTAACCCAATGCATATACTCCATTACATTTACTTAAAGGCCTACTGAAATGAGATTTTCTTATTTAAACGGGGATAGCAGGTCCATTCTATGTGTCATACTTGATCATTTCGCGATATTGCCATATTTTTGCTGAAAGGATTTAGTAGAGAACATCGACGATAAAGTTTGCAACTTTTGGTCGCTAATAAAAAAGCCCTGCCTTTACCGGAAGTAGCAAACGATGACGTCACCGGTGTGAGGGCTCCCTACATCCTCACATTGTTTATAATGTGAGACTCCAGCATCAAGAGCTATTCGGACCGAGAAAGCGACAAATTCCCCATTAATTTGAGTGAGGATGAAAGATTTGTGGATGAAGATATTGATAGCGGAGGACTAGAAAAATAAATAAATAAAGTTTTTAAAAAAAGTGGATTGAATTGGAAGCGATTCAGATGTTTTTAGACACATTTACTAGGATAATTCTGGGACATCCCTTATCTTACTATTGTGTTGCTAGTGTTTTAGTGAGTTAAATAGTACCTGATAGTCGGAGGTGTGTCCACTGGTGTGTTGACGCCAGTCTTTGAGGGAAGTCACGGCAGCTGCATGGACAACGCAAGCTCCGCTGATCTCCGGTAAGAGGCGACTCATTACCTCAATTTTCTCACCGAAAACTGCCGGTTGACATGTGGTCGGGAACCATGTTCGCTTGACCGGTCTGATCCATAGTAAAGCTTCACCTCTCGGCATTTTAAACAAGGAAATACCGTGTGTTTGTGTGGCTAAAAGCTAAAGCTGCCCAACTCCATCTTTCTACTTTGACTTCTCCATTATTAATTGAACAAATTGCAAAAGATTCAGCAACACAGATGTCCAAAATACTGTGTAATTGCGCGATGAAAAGAGACGACTTTTAGCCGCAAGTGGTGCTGGTTAATATTTACCCTCCAACCAATAACGTCACAAACACGTGTCATCATACGCGTCATCATTCCGCGACGTTTTCAACAGGAAACTCCGCGGGTAATTTAAAATTGTATTTTAGTAAACTAAAAAGGCCGTATTGGCATGTGTTGCAATGTTAATATTTCATCATTGATATATAAACTATCAGACTGCATGGTCGGTAGTAGTGGGTTTCAGTAGGCCTTTAATCAGAATCAGAAGAGTTTTTATTGCCATTGTTTGAGAACAAGTTCACCAACCAGGAATTTTACTTGTCAAAATCGTGCAACATAAAACACAGAAACACATATAACACAGAATAGAATAATAACTTGAGCTGTAACGAGCTATCAGATCTTGTTATTGTTCATGTGTCTGATGGCCGAGGGAAAAAAATGTTCAAGTGGCGGGACGTGTGGGTCTGGATGGACTGTAGTCTCCTGCCTGAGGGGAGAGGGGTGAATTGTTTGTGTCCAGGGTGAGAAGTGTCAGCTGTGATCTGACCCACATGCTTCCAGGTCCTGGAGAAGAACAGGTCCTGGAGGGGTGGGATTCTGCAGCCAATAACCTTGAGATGGAGGAGGTGAGGATGGACTCGATGATGGCTGAGTAGAACTGCACCTGCATCTCGGTCGGCACCTTCAGTTTCTTCAGCTGCCGCAGGAAGTACATCCTCTGCTGGGCCTTCTTGATGAGGGAGCTGATGGTCGGCTCCCACTTGAGGTCCTGGGTGATGGTGGTGCCCAAGAAACGGATCGAGTCCACAATGGAGACGGGGGTGGGAGAGTCAATCAGGGGGAGGGGGGTGGTGGGGCTTTGACTTTCCTGAAGTCAAGATCATCTCCATTGTTTTCTGGGCGTTCAGCTCCAAGTTGTTGAGGCTTCACCAGCATGCCAGCCAGTCCAAATCTCTCCTGTCGGTGGACTCGTTGCCATTCGAGGTGAGCCCGATTAGTGTCGTCCGCAAACTTGAGCAGCTTTACGGTCTGGTGACTGGAGGTGCAGCAGTTTGTATACAGGGGGAAGAGCCAGTGGGAACGTACACAGCCCTGATGAGTACCAGTGTTCATGGTTCGACTTTCCGAGACAATCGTCCCCAGCCGCACGTGCTGTCTTCAGTCCGTCAGGAAGTCATTGATCCAACTGCAGAGGGAGTCGGGCACGCTGAGCTAGTAGAGCTTGTCTCGTAGCAGTCCAGGGAGGATGGTGTTGAAGGCAGAGATGAAGTCCACAAATAGGATCCTGGTGTAGGTTCCTGGGAAGTCCAGATGCTCCAGGATGAAGTGGAGGACCTGGTTCACTGCATCATCCACAGACCTGTTGGCTCTGTAGGCGAACTGCAGTGGCTCCAGGAGGAGGGCGGTGATGTCCTTGAGGTGGGGCAGAACCAAACGCTCAAAGGACATCATAACCACAGACGCCAGCACCGCCGGCCTGTAGTCATTAAGTCCTGTGATCTGTGCTTTCTTGGGGACAGGGACGATGGTGGAGGTCTTGAAGCAGGACGGCATGCGGCATAGCTCCAGAGAGGTGTTAAAAATGTCAGTGAAGACAGGAGCCAGCTGGATCCGCGCAATGTCTCAAGGTGGAGGGGGAGACACTATCCGGCCCGGGGGCCTTCCATGTGTTCAGCTTCTCGAACTGCCGGCGTACATCCTACTCTCGGATGGAGAGGGCCTTTGATGAAGTCCTTTGATGTCCTTGGAGTTCTTTAAGTCCTTTAATGAAGTGCTGGAGTTGGTGGGGGTAGGGGCGGAGTGGGGGTGGGGGTTCCCGAGCTTTGTTGAGCTGAAGGCCATCCGTGACGACACTAATGTGTGTTGGGGCCCTGAGCAAGAGTCCGGTCATTTAGGGCCTGGGGGGCTTTGGGCTTATAGTTCGTAAGTGCCCTTAGTCCTCTCCACACCATCTATTGCTGTCAAAACGTGTTCCTTTGACTCCTTGACCATGTCGAACGGATAACAGCAGAGAGTGGTCGCCACACAATGGCACAGGAGACCGAGGAGGATATCACGTACACGGCTGCTACCGCAAGAAGCTCTCCTGGGTTGCAATAATAAATTGAATAATCAAACAAGAGTCAAAGTCTTTGTATCCTTTGTGATATGTGGCATGTTTACATTTAAAAGATTGCAAGATTACATTATTTTGCCGACTGGCAACAAGGGCTGTGATATGCAAGTACCTATAGTCATTTGTAGCGACTGTATCTTTCAAAACACTAGCCTGTTTTGGTGTTGTACATCCACCTTCATCTTCATGCCCAACCATTTCTCTTTTATTTTAGTATGTGGTCCCCGCAGCACACAGCAGTTTCAACCCGCTGGTAAAGACTTGGTAAAGAAGCACCTCCTACTGACGTGCGATTGGACACAACGTGCAGCGCTTACGCAAATGGCTACTTTTAAAATTATTTGCGTATTTAAAAGGGGGCGTGGTCTGACGTACCATGTCATGTTGATTGTGACGCAAAAAAGAAATGTGCTTGACTTGTGCCTGCAAACACTTTAATACAAGGGTGTCAAACGCGATGAGTTTGCCAAGTATAAAATGAGCTGCTTTTTTTAAAATAAAATAAACTGCTGTTCTAAATGTGTCCACCGGAGGTCACAATAGCAATTCTGTTAGGCAAGCAAACAGTTTATACTGGAGCCAAGCAAAAGGTACAAAGTAAAGGGTGACTGTGGCTCCTCCTTCTCGACCCACATGGAATTTAAAACCTGCCGGTTTATGTCTTATCCTTCGAACACATCGTCATTTGGCACCCTCGTTGCCCCAAAAATGTCTGTCAAACACGAGAAAAGTGAACTTAACTCTTTTGAATAGTTTTTACTGTCGTTTCTTACAGTTTGTTGAGTAAACACTGGATTTATAAGTGGACATGACAAAGGAGTTATTTGATATCTAGAAGAGTTTACATGTTGTGGTTTTGTTCAATCCCAGAAAGACTGTGATTTAAAAGTTTAATCCTGGCTTTGTAGATACACTGAGACAAAGTCTAAGCTCATTGTGTTTTTGAAGCTGCACCAATTTCCTCAGAATTTTCAACAAACTTGAAGTGTTTTGTCCAGAGGATTAGTTGTGTCATGTCCTGGTGATCATGTTTAGTTTGGCTATGTTCTGTTTGGTTTTTGGATTTTGTCAGTTCCTGTTTTTTCACTCCCTGCTTTGTTTCCATGACAACCCATTCGTTTTCACCTGACATCATGTCACGCACCTAATTCATTTGGACTCATGCACCTGTTGTCAATCACCACATCACTGTTTAAGCCTACAGTTGCCAGGCAGTCAGCCTGGCGACATCACCCTCTGTACACCCTTGTTATTCATGCTGATGATCCATGCTGCTCTTTTTCATGCTCTTTTCTCGTTCCAAGTAAGTTTTCTCTATTCATGCCATAGTTTGCAAATTTTGTTTTATGTCCATAGTTCTGCCTTTGTGTGAGTTTTTTTTTTTATACCCTTTGTTTTTGTACTACTTTTGAGTGTTAAAATTAAAAGATGTCATTACTTTCATGCCATGTCTGATCTAGTCGCTTTGCACCTTGGGAAAACAATCCACACCATAGTCCCAGTCTTGAAAAGTTGGGATTTGTGCGTTTTCATAATGCGCTTGTTCTATTTTGGGCTAGGGTAAAACAAAGAGAAATAAAGAGTGTTGTCTTTATGTTTAAGTTATCATGCCATGATTTTACCATTACAGCCCAATTGGTAGTAGATTTTCCTCCATGCGGCCTCCGAGCTAAAATGAGTTTGAGACCCCTGCTTTAATACATCAGAATTTGTACTTGCATGCATAGTTTTCTGGATCCGACCGTACGTCTTTTTTTAGTACGAAATCCATACAACAATAGTTAGATGAGGCCCCGGGTCTCAGAGAATATGAAGACAAAGCAATAGCGATCATTGTTGAAGTGAAGTGAATTACATTTATATAGCGCTTTTTCTCTAGTGACTCAAAGCGCTTTTACATAGTGAAACCAATATCTAAGTTATATTCAAACCAGTGTGGGTGGCACTGGGAGCAGGTGGGTAAAGTTTCTTGCCCAATGACACAACGGCATTGACTAGGTTGGCGGAAGCGGGGATCGAACCTGGAACCCTCAAGTTTGCTGGCACGGGCGATCTACCAACCGAGCTATACCGCCCCGTGTTGCCGATTTGGTGACTTTGTTGCTATAGTTAGTTAGCATTCAGACCCCTCAAGATACTTTTTATTTTTAAAAAGTAATTACCGCCAAATTTAGAGACTTTTTACAGAGACTTTTGGAGACACTGATGTGAAAGCACATAGAATATTATTTTCCTCAAAGTCCAGTGGGACCCTATTGTAAATAAAAATTTAAAACTTAAAACAATAATTTGTATTTCTAAACATATTTGTTTAGCTTTTCCTGTTTTTTGCAAACAATTTGTCTCTCCCAAAGCGGCCAAAAAATTTGATCAATCATGCAGACTAGATCAGTGGTTCTTAAATGTGGGTATGCGTACCCCTGGGGGTACTTGAAGGTATGCCAAGGGGTACGTGAGATTTTTTTTTTAAATATTCTAAAAATAGCAAGAATTCAAAAATCCTTTATAAATATATTTATTGAGTAATACTTAAACAAATATGAATGTAAGTTCATAAACTGTGAAAAGAAATGCAACAATGCAATATTCTGTCACAATTAGTTGGTGACAAACCCCAAGATGGAGAGACGCAGGCAGGCATTGAATAAGGAAACATAGTTTTAATATAAAATACTGGAACAAAACCAAACAAAGGGTGGGTGGGATGGGGGTTATTTTTATTTTATTTTATTTATTTATTTTTTCCTTTACCATGAAAAAGGGAGGTTTTTGTTATGAAAAAGGGAGGTTTTTTTGGGTTGGTGCATCAATTGTAAGCGTACCCTGTGTTTTTTATGTTGTTTTAATGAAATAAAAAAATAAAAAAATAAATAAATATATATATATGTATATATTTTTTTTTATTCAATTAAAAAATAATAAAAATTACTAAAAAAATTATTCTGAGGCCCGGTACCAATCGATCCGCGGCCCGGTGGTTGGGGACCACTGATTTAGAGGAGATATCTCACCCTCTGAGAAGCCTGCGTTTTAATAATATTCTCCAATGTTGTAAAAATGTGTAGAATAAATTTTACATTTCAACATTTCTGTCAAAGAAGGTTTGTGTCAGCGACACGTGGTCATTTTGATAGTATGTTAATACGGACACTTATATCATGTGTTGACTTCATTATATCATTTTTAGAAGGCTTTAAATTTTTGGCGGCTCCAGACAGATTTTGGGGGGGGATTTTTGGTCCAATATGGCTCTTTCATCATTTTGGGTTGCCGACCCCTGTACTAGTCTTACTAGTCCTCTTGTATTCTTACTAGTCATTCTCCACTAAGAACATTAGTATTGATTTTACTTTGAGCTATTTTCTTATTTGGGGACATGTTGAAAGTCAGGAATTTATTGCAATGTCGAGCCACTTTGAATTCCTTTGAGATAACACAATGACTGACAAATGTTTTCTGTCTCTGCTCTTCTTGTCCATTACAGATCACATTCTTCATGTTGTTGTCAGCAGTTTGTGTGATGCTCAACCTGGCAGGCTCCATCCTTTCCTGCCAGAACGCTCAGCTGGTCAACTCACTGGAGGAATGTCAGCTGGTAAGACCGCATTGGATTGCTTAACAGACGTCTGTCCAACTTCAATCCGTCCATTCCACCCTGCAGTGACTACCAGTAAACAAGTTTTACTTCAGTATATCTTATAAATGGACAATATTATAGAATGCAACTTGAATATACTTTAGAGTAGTCAGTGTACAGTTTTTACAGCAGCATTGGGTCTTGTCTATGCAGTCAAGCACGGTGGCAGTAGTAGTGCTGCAGCTATCAATTATTTTAGTAATCTATCAATTAGTCTGTTTGAATAGTCGAGTAAATATAGTTTTACATGTTTTCTGGTTGTCGTAACTTGTATCCTTATTTTATAATAAATGCACATAATCCATGTTGAAAATGCACCTTTAAAGGCCTACTGAAATTAGATTTTCTTATTTAAACGGGGATAGCAGGTCCATTCTATGTGTCATACTTGATCATTTCGCGATATTGCCATATTTTTGCTGAAAGGATTTAGTAGAGAACGTCCACGATAAAGTTCGCAACTTTTGGTGCTAATAAAAAAGCCTTGCCTGTACTAGAAGTAGAAACGATATGCGCATGACGTCACCAGTTGTGGAGCTCTTCACATCTGAACATTGTTTACAATCATGGCCACCAGCAGCGAGAGCGATTCGGACCGAGAAAGCGACGATTTCCCCATTAATTTGAGTGAGGATGAAAGATTTGTGGACGAGGAAAGTGAGAGTGAAGGACTAGAAAAAAAAAGACTATACAGTGGGAGCGATTCAGATGTTATTAGACAAATTTACTACGATAATTCTGGAAAATCCCTTATCTGCTTATTGTGTTACTAGTGTTTTAGTGAGATTATATGGTCGTACCTGTACAACCTGAAGGTCGGCCCTGCACCAGTCGACGGGTGGTGGCGATGCCCATCTCTACCCTCCGCAAGGGACCTTTTTCGAAACACGATCTTTCGAAACGGTCGCTGCCTAGTACACTATACTTTGTGTGTGTGGTCCAATCCAACCGTGTTCGCTTGACCGCTCTGTTCCATAGTAAAGCTTGACTGTCATCTTTCGGGAATGTAAACAATGAAACACAGGCTATGTTTGTGTTGCTAAAGGCGGCCGCAATACACCGCTTCCCACCGACAGCTTTCTTCTTTGACGTCTCCATTATTTATTGAACAAATTGCAAAAGATTCAGCAACACATAGTCCAGAATACTGCGGAATTATGCGATGAAAATAGACGACTTATAGCTGGGAATGGTGCTGGAACAAAATGTCCTCTACAATGCGTGACGTCAAGCGCACGCGTCATCATACCGCGACGTTTCAGCAGGATACTTTGGCGCAAAATCTAAAATTGCAATTTAGTAAACTAAATTGAAATTTTACCATATTGGCATGTGTTGCAATGTTAAGGTTTTCAGTGGGTTTCAGTAGGCCTTTAACATTTGTGTATTAATAATTTATTTATTTATCACATTTTTTTAACTCTGCAGTTGACAACCACAGCTCTCATGTTTGCTCCGTTGCAGTGGCTGTGCGCAAACTGTCCTTGTACAGTGGCACCTCCATTTACAAACTTCATGGGTTCTTGAACATGGTTTGTAAAATGAAAAGTTTGTATCTGCAGCAGAGTTCCACATAAGATTCAATGTAAAAACATGATTAATAGGTTCAAGCCTTGACAAAAGTCACTATTTTAGTTAAAAAAGAATGCACACTTTGAAGACACTATAATGTATGTACAGTATATACATACTGTATATATATATATATATATATATATATATATATATATATATATACATACATATATCAGTGGTCACCAACCTTTTCGAGCCCAAGATCCCTGGTCTCAGCCAAAAACCAAAGCAAGATCTAACCCTGCATCAACTATGTTTCATACAGTATATATCGATACAGTACAGGCCAAAAGTTTAGACACGCCTTATCATTCAATGTTTTCTTTATTTTCATGACTATTTACATTATGGATTGTCACTGAAGGCATCAAAACTATGAATGAACACATGCGGAGTTATGTACTTAACAAAAAAAAGGTGAAATGACTGAAAACATGTTTGTAGAAGTCGCTGTCTTGCGGTTCCGCAGATGCACGTCAAAGTAGACAGGCGTACAGAGTTTACAACCGGTTTAAGGTTTTTCAACACCACCATCAAAGAATATGCTCTCTTTTTGGACAATCCAGTCCCCCTCCAAATTCCTCCTCCAGCACCCAACCGTCCATCCATCCATTTTCTACCGCTTATTCCCTTTCGGGGTCGCGGGGGGCGCTGGCGCCTATCTCAGCTACAATCGGGCGGAAGACGTTTACACCCTGGACAAGTCGCCACCTCATCGCAGGGCCAACACAGATAGACAGACAACATTCACACTCACATTCACACACTAGGGCCCATTTAGTGTTGCCAATCAACCTATCCCCAGGTGCATGTCTTTGGAAGTGGGAAGAAGCCGGAGTACCCGGAGGGAACCCACGCATTCACGGGGAGAACATGCAAACTCCACACAGAAAGATCCTCAGCCTGGAATTGAACCCAGGACTGCAGGACCTTCGTATTGTGAGGCAGACGCACTAACCCCTCTTCCACCGTGAAGCCCTGCACCCAACCGCTCACTGTTAAAGACAACAGATGATTAGTTTAACACATACCGCCTGTGCAATCTAATCATCAGCCAGCTGTGTCTCGTCGTCAGCACATGCCACGCCCCCGTCTGATGGTGCTATGCTTTCAGTACCATGGACAGAGGTGTTGACCTTTACTCCTGAAGGATGCTGATCACAATCCCTTTACACAATGTTTTATATTCTAGTTTCTTCAAAATAGCCACCCTTTGTGTATATATATATATATATATATATATATATATATATATATATATATATATATATATATATATATATATATATATATATATATATATATATATATATATATATATATATATATATATGGGATGGCGTGGCGCAGTGGGAGAGTGGCCGTGCGCAACCCGAGGGACCCTGGTTCAAATCCCACCTAGTACCAACCTCGTCACATCCGTTGTGTCCTGAGCAAGACACTTCACCCTTGCTCCTGATGGGTGCTGGTTGGCGCCTTGCATGGCAGCTCCCTCCATCAGTGTGTGAATGTGTGTGTGAATGGGTAAATGTGGAAGTAGTGTCAAAGCGCTTTGAGTACCTTGAAGGTAGAAAAGCGCTATACAAGTACAACCCATTTATCATTTATATATATATATATATATATATATATATATATACATATATATATATATATATACACAGTGTTCAAAAACAAGTATGAATGTGAGTGTGAATGTTGTCTGTCTATCTGTGTTGGCCCTGTTATGAGTGGCAACATTTCCAAGGTGTACACCGCCTTCCGCCCGAATGCAGCTGGGATAGGCTCCAGCACCTACCCCGACAAACGATAGACAATGGATGGATGGAGTACCACGTAAGATATGTTTTAATTGCTGAAGCAGATTTATTGAATGTTAAATGCGCCAAAAAACACGTTTTGTCCACTGTTGAGGGGTTCCAATGCCTAGTAGTGTGCAAGTGTGTTTCTGTATAGTACTTGGACTAGGTAGGACATCGCTGAAGGCCGAGGTGAGAAACGCACAGCCCGCCACTGAAAACAATCCTCCGTTTTGTCAACTGGAGCTTAGCAGTTTTGTCGTAACCGCATTTTCAAAAGTATGTTTTATCAAAGAAGAAAACCTTCAGATGCCGTGTGATTATAGAGCATCGTTCAGAAGCAAAGATGTCACTTTAAACCAGCACCACCGACTCTACCCTTCACAACTTTTGTTGATATCAACTAGGCTGACCATATTGTGAAATCCCAAAAAGAGGACACATATATGCGTGCCAAGGCCGGGACTAGGTGAACATTTGCCAATGATACTTGAACTTGCTTTATAAATAATATATTTATTTAAAGAAAGCATTTTTTCCTCCTCTGTTGACAGCAGCGGTTGGCGCTAGGAATTTTCTAAATGGGGTCCCATGGACCTCATCAAGTCATAAAAATGGGGTCCCAGAGTAAATTTTTGGGGTGCTGCTTTTTTGTAAGCGTTTTGAAGAAAAAAAGATAAACGAATGTATTGTCCTGTTCTATCTCACATTCTATACTTTGTTGTGGAAAAAGGTTGTCATAAACATTACTTAATTCATTAAAAAAAAAAAAATCTAAACTTTACCTCTGCTGGTAGTTTTTTCTATTTTTTATTTAATAAGTTGTAGGTGTATTTACTTCAGTATAAAAGTGTAAAAAGTGCTTTGCTTTGGTCATGAAATCATGATAATGGCGTGCCAGGGCATACATACATTTTATATTTAACGCTTAAATCTCTGGATTCTAGATTGACTTCAGATCTATTCCTCATTTCAAAATGTTTTAGTTTTTTTATTTAGTTTTTTGTTTGTTTGTGTTTCGCCCTTTTTTTGTCAATCAAAACTATGTTTTTAATGGCAAACACATAAAATATGCAAAATCCTCCACCAAAAATATTTCTCAAAGTGGAATATCTGATGTGAAGTAGTCGGAACCTTGGGTAGGTCAATAATTCCCAATAACATTGATTTCGATTCAATATTATGTTTCGAGCAATGACAGTTTGAAAGAGAAAAAAAACAGCTTTGTTTTATTAGTCAACATTGCAACTTTTTTAAAATTTAATTTCACCTTTAAGCTTCTTTATTTCACTTTTGTTGTTTTTGTTTATTTTCATAGTAATTTTAGAATGTGCCGTGGGCCTTTAAAACATTAGCTGTGGGCCAAAAATGGCCTAAGGGGTACACTTTTGACACCCCTTCTATAAATAATGAAAAATTCAAATAAAAAAAATTCAATAAAAAGCAGAGCTTGGCGACGCATGCGCGTTTATCATAACTCTCTCGCTCTCTCTGTCTCTGCCCCTCCCTCACGAATGTTGCTGCGTGGCACACCTTCACAATTTGTTTTGTTTTTAACCCCTTCTTAACCCTGAATGTACATTGTAAATACACGCAACCCCTAACTCAAAATGCCGGACAGTTGAGGCATTTAAGAAACTCCACCCGGACAGCCCCGCAGTGGAGGACATATATATAGTCAGTATATGGTCAGTCTATATCAACCGAAAAAATGACATTTGCCACTGAACTGAATCAAACTGTACTATCTGGCGGGAAATACGGATGCACACATATTACATTCTACCTACTGACTTCACTTTTACTTCCTTATGTTAATCCCCAGAGATCCTTCCCGAGTCCTGACTGGAATATTGATGTTTCTAATATCCTTACCTCAATTTAATTAACCCATACTCTTTGGGTTCATGTCCTGCTTTCTTTCAATCTGGGACACGTAGCAGAGGTGTCTCTCCCAAGGTAGCTTCTCATATTTCACCGTCTCCTTTGTTACACACTTCCTTTTGCCATTGCCATTTACATGCAGTATGTACTTTGTTACATTTTACCACAATTCATCTGGAAGAGCAAAGGCTTTTCTCAAAGCTGTACAGATTTCTGCATGTTAGTGTGCATTTCTTATTTAATTTCCTCTTCCCTCCAGCTCAAGTTCGACAGCGACGGAGTGTGTGTGTGCTGTGAGCTCCAGCAACAGAGCTCGAGCTGCAACAACCTTGGAGAGACGCTGAAACTTAACCCCCTGAGGGACTGCAATACCATACGCTTGCGACTCAAGGTGCGTAGGGAGTTGTGTGACGGCCGTGGTTGCTTCTCTCGTTCTCTCTTTCCATCCATTTTACCGCAGAACTTGGACTAAAAAGGACTAATTAGGTGAACTCCTCTCACTTGGACCTGGGTCCAGCTTCTGGAGGGAGTTAAATGCCTGATCCTGACTTCACACAGGGGAGACTGAGACAGACGTGGCCGTGCTCAGTCTCCCCTGCAGGCTTTTTGATTGCCATAGGTGGTGATAAATGGGAGCTTGTCCTTTTTTGGTTTAACTCAGGGGTCGGCAAACCAAAACGTTGAAAGATCCATATTGGACCAAAAAGACAAAAAAAAATAAAAAATCTGTCTGGAGCGGCAAAAAATGAAAAGTCTTATATACCGTATTTTTTGGAGTATAAGTCGCTCCGGAGTATAAGTTGCACCTGCCGAAAATGCATAATAAAGAAGGAAAAAAACATATAAGTCGCACTGGAGTATACGTCGCATTTTCGGGGGAAATTTATTGATAAAATCCGACACCAAGAATAGACATTTGAAAGGCAATTTAAAATAAATAAAGAATGGTGAACAACAGGCTGAATAAGTGTACGTTATATGACGCATAAATAACCAACTGAGAAGTTGCCTGGTATGTTTACGTAACATATTATGGTAAGAGTCATTCAAATAACTATAACATATAGAACATGATATACGTTTACCAAACAAACTGTCACTCCTAATTGCTAAATCCGATGAAATCTTATACGTCTAGTCTCTTACGTGAATGAGCTATTATTTGATATTTTACGGTATGGTGTTTCACATATAAGTCGCTCCTGAGTATAAGTCACACAAACGGCTCAACTATGAAAAAAACTGCGACTTATAGTCCGAAAAATATGGTAAGTGTTATAACGAAGGCAACACATGATGTAGGTGCTTATATTAGCTATATTAGCCTACTATCAAAGGCTGACGCAAATCTTTGTAGACAGAAATGTTGTATTTTAATTATTATTCCACACATTTTTGCAATGCAAAGAATAATTTTTCCACACTTAGTATGTGCGTGACAATCATTGGTACTTTAACTTTTTTTAACTAACATTGAAAATAATTATTTAAATGGAGGCTTTCTCACAGGATGAGATAACTTCTGGAAATTGCTTTGCGGTAAAAGATTGTCATGTACAAATAGTTTGACAAGACACAAGAGAACACACACAGGAGAGAAACCTTTTAATTGCTCAGTTTCTGATAAAAGATTGCCATGTAATAATAGTTTGACAAGACACATGAGAACGAACAGTGGCCAACGGTATAGATGTGTGTAGAAGTTTAAGGAAACGGCAGGCTGTCTTCTTCTAATGGATTTATTACAATATTTGCAAGCTCGGTAACGTTTGCTGTGGTCTGGAACAACATGGCACACAAACAACTATGAAAAATGCAGCCATTATTACATAGAGATAAAATAGGCTCCAGCGACCCCAAATAAGACAAGCGGTAGAAAAAGGATGGCCCCATGAAATGTGTCATGAGACATGCAAATATGAATTAAATACACAAAGGACATTATTAGAGGAAATTAAATAAGCTCAAATATACCTACAAACGAGGCACAATGATGCAATATGTACATACAGCTAGCCTAAATAGCATGTTAGCATCGATTAGATTGCAGTGATGGATTGAGATACCTGATAAGAACTCCAGAAAATCAATAAAATCAACAAAACTCACCTTTGTGCATTCACGCACAGCATAAAACGTTTGGTGAACAAAATGAGACATAGGAGTGGCGGCATAAAACACGTCTTTCTGTGGCAGCATCGGAGAAAGTTGTACATGTAAACAAACTGAGATGAGTTCAAGGATCGCCGAAATTAGTAGGACAAAACGGTGCTTGCCAAATACTCTCATCAGTGAGGTATGTTTAATGTAAACAGTGGGATTTCTAACAATTTAGGAATGTTTGTGTGATGTTTGTTCTCCTACAGAAAATATATCAAAACAAACAAAACAAAAACATTCTTTATCTTTTTCCATTTTCACACAACTCTGAAAGAGGTCCAGGGAGCCACTAGGCTGAATCAAATTTTTAACTGAATCAAATTGTTTGTTGGCAATGTGCTATGTTGATTGTGGGTGTGGCCTTTTCATATTCTGGGGTAAGAGTAAAAGTAAAAATTACTTGCTCTGCATTTTGTATATATTCTTATTGAAATAATGTTATTTTCTCCCTCTTTGGAATTTTGAAGATTTCCGTTGGGACCTTGTCTATGGGTTTGGACAGAGTGGCGCGAACATTGGTGGAGAGGTTTTGATCTTTATTTTTCTTTTGTTTAGTGGTTTAATCGAGTTTACAGGTTAAAGTACATTAATACCGAACACAAACGCACATGAAGACCAGGGAGGAGTTTATTTAGTGTTTGGATAGGCAGTTACAGTGTATCCAGAAAGTATTCACAGTGCTTTATTTTAACCACATTTTGTTATCTTACAGCATGATTCTAAAATGGAATGAATTCATGTTTGTCTTCAATAGACAATACCCCATAATGACAATGGGAAAATGTTGTTTTTTTTACAAATTTATTAAAACTAAACAACTAAAAAATTGTGGGATCACACTCCTCAGCCTTCCCGGTAAAGTCTATTCAGGAGTACTGGAGAGGAGGCTACGCCGGATAGTCCAACCTCGGATTCAGGATGAACAGTGTGGTTTTCGTCCTGGTCGTGGAACTGTGAAAAAGCTCTATACTCTCGGCAGGGTCGTTAAGGGTGCATGGGAGTTTGCCCAATCAGTCTACATGTGCTTTGTGGACTTGGAGAAGGCATTCGACCGTGTCCCTCGGGAAGTCCTGTGGGGAGTGTTCAGAGAGTATGGAGTATCGGACTGTCTGATTGAGGCGGCCCGCTCCCTGTATGATCAGTGTCAGAGCTTGGTCCGCATTGCCGGCAGTAAGTCGGACCAGTTTCGACTGAGGGTTGGAATCTGCCAAGGCTGCCCTTTGTCACCGATTTTGTTCATAACTTTTATGGACAGAATTTCTAGGCGCAGTCAAGGCGTTAAAGGTATCTGGTTTGGTGGCTGCAGGATTAGATCTCTGCTTTTTGCAGATGATGTGGTCCTGATGGCTTCATCTGGCCAGGATCTTCAGCTCTCACTGGATCGGTTCGCAGCCGAGTGTGAAGCGACTGGGATGAGAATCAGCACCTCCAAGTACGAGTCCATGGTCCTCGCCCGGAAAAGGATGGAGTGCCATCTCCGGGCTAGGGAGGAGATCTTCCCCCAAGCGGAGGAGTTCAAGTACCTCAGAGTCTTGTTCAGGAGTGAGGGAAAAGTGGATCATGAGATCGACAGGCGGATCGGTGCGGCGTCTTCAGTAATGCAGACGCTGTATCGATCCGTTGTGGTGAAGAAGGAGCTGAGCCGGAGGGCAAATCTCTCAATTTACCGGTCGATCTACGTTCTCATCCTCACTTATGGTCATGAGCTTTGGGTTATGACCGAAAAGACAAGATCACGGGTACAAGCGGCCGAAATGAGCTTCCTCCGCCGGGTGGCGGGGCTCTCCCTTAGAGATAGGGTGAGAAGCTCTGTCATTCGGGAGGAGCTCAAAGTAAAGCTGCTGCTCCTCCACATGGGGAGGAGCCAGATAAGGTGGTTCGGGCATCTGGTCAGGATGCCACCCGAACGCCTCCCTAGGGAGGTGTTTCGGGCACATCCGACCGGGAGGAGGCCACGAGGAAGACCCAGGACACGTCTGGAAGACTATGTCTCCCGGCTGGCCTGGGAACGCCTTGGGATCCCTCGGGAGAAGCTGGACGAAGTGGCTCGGGGGAGGGAAGTCTGGGCTTCCCTGCTTAGGCTGTTCCCCCCGCGACACGACCTTGGATAAGTGGAAAAAGATGGATGGAACTAAAAATTAACATGTACATAAGTATTCATATCCTTTGTTCAATACTGCACATTTTTGACAGCAATTACAGCCTTGAATATGTTTTATTATACGATGTTCCAAGCTTAGCACGCCTACAGCATCTTTGAGCAGTATCACCCATGCCTCTTTGCAGCACCTCTCAAGTTCCATCAGGTGGGATGAGAAGGGTTGGTTTTCATGCAGAATGTCTCTGTACTTTCCGGTTGTATGACTGTCGATTCCTGTCGTGCATTTGAATACTTTAGTATTATTGATCGTTGTCGGATTTGTTGTTATCTGCTATTCAGTCAGTGATGTAATTATGGCTTGGATGGATTACTTTTTGGAATGTCCCGCTGGGGAATTTTGGGAACATTACTCATGGGAATAGTAGTGAAATAGCAAAACCTTCTCGCTTAGATGTTTGCGATAAAGTTGAGAGGGAATATAAAAAATGTAATTTGGGTAACTTTAAAGCACCTTCATGGCCTGTTGATGTCTACCATTAATCTTCACTTACATTGAGGAGAAAGGAATAAAAAAAATATTACTGTTATTGGAAATACAGCAGAAAAAAATTTCATTTAACGGAAGTTGAATGTGCAAAAGTTGCTTTTGCAAAATTGTGCCATGAAAATGAATTGGAAGAGCGAAAATTACATTAGTCTAATGTTGAATGGTGGAGGAATAACAATAGCAAAATCTCACGGTACAATATGAGCATGGTACAAACCCCGTTTCCATATGAGTTGGGAAATTGTGCTGGATGTAAATATAAATGGAATACAATGATTTGCAAATCCTTTTCAACCTATATTCAGTTGAATGCGCAAAAAAAACAAGATATTTGATGTTCAAACTTATAAACTTAATTTTTTTTTAAAATAATAATTAACTTAGAATTTCATGGCTGCAACACGTGCCAAAGTAGTTGGGAAAGGGCATGTTCACCACTGTGTTACATCACCTTTTCTTTTAACAACACTCAATAAATGTTTGTGAACTGAGGAAACTAATTTCTAAAGCTTTGAAAGTGGAATTATTTCTCATTCTTGTTTTATGTACAGCTTCAGTCGTTCAACAGTCCGGGATCTCCGCTGTCGTATTTTACGCTTCATAATGCGCCAATAAGTGGGGCATCCATGAAAAAGATGGCGCTTAGATGGCAGCATATGTTGTTCCAAAACCTGTATGTACCTTTCAGCATTAATGGTGCCTTCACAGATGTGTAAGTTACCATCACGGATGCTGGTTTTTGAACTTTGCGTCGATTAAAGTTTGGATGGTTCGCTTCCCCTTTGGTCCTTATGACACGATGTCGAATATTTCCAAAAACAATTTGAAATGTGGACTCGTCAGACCACAGAACACTTTTCCACTTTGCATCAGTCCATCTTAGATGATCTCGGGCCTAGAGAAGCTGGTGGCGTTTCTGGATGTTGTTGATTAATGGCTTTCGCTTTGCACAGTAGAGCTTTAACTTGCACTTACAGATGTAACAACGAACTACATTTAGTGACAGTGGTTTTCTGAAGTGTTCCTGAGCCCATGTGATGATATCCTTTAGAGATTGATGTCGGTTTTTGATACTGAGGGATCGAAGGTCACAGTCATTAATTGTTGGTTTCCGGCCATGCCGCTTACTGGAGTGATTTCTCCAGATTCTCTGAATCTTTTGATGATATTATGGACTGTAGGTGTTGAAATCCCTAAATTTTTTGCAATTGCACTTTGAGAAATGTTTTTCTTAAACTGCTCACGCAGTTGTGGACAAAGGGGTGTACCTCGCCGCATCCTTTCTTGTGAAAGACTGAGCATTTTTGGAGAAGCTGCTTTTATACACAATCATGGCATCCACCTGTTCCCAATTAGCATGCATATCTGTGGGATGTTCCAGATAAGTGTTTGATGAGCATTCCTCAACTTTATCAGTATGTATTGCTACCTTTCCCAACTTCTTTGTCACGTGTTGCTGGCATCAAATTCTAAAGTTAATGATTATTTGCACAAAAAAAAAAGTTTATCAGTTTGAACATCAAATATGTTGTCTTTGTAGCATATTCAACTGAATATGGGTTGAAAAGGATTTGCAAATCATTGTATTCCGTTTATATTTATATCTAACACAATTTCCCAACTCATATGGAAACAGGGTTTGTATTAAGGCCATGGAAGAACCTTATTGTGGTATATGTCCCCCAAAAAAAACACTTAAAAATGCCAATGCTAAAATATTTTAATCTTATTTATTACTACAAATAAATACTTTCAAGTGCAAATAATTTTGCAGGAACATCCACTGTTTGAAGAAAAAAAATAAAATTATATATATATATATATATATATATATATATATATATATATTTATATAATAATTTATTATTGCAATCAGTTGATAAAACATTGTCGTTTACAATTATAAAAGCTTTTTTTTTTAAATCTACTACTCTGCTAGCATGTCAGTAGACTGGGGTAGATCCTGCTGAAATCCCATGTATTGAATGAATACAGAATCGTTTTGAATCGGAAAAATATCGTTTTTGAATCGAGATACGCGTTGAATCAAAAAAATGGACTTATAATCGAATTGTGACCCCAAGAATTGATATTGAATCGAATCGTGGGACACCCAAAGATTCGCAGCCCTGATATATATACATATATATATATATATATACCATACATACATAAATCAATATGTATGTATGTATTGTTGTACAGTATAATACTAGTATAGTACCGAGATACTAATGAATCATATTCGCTACTATACCGCCTCTAAAAAGTACACCCCCTCCTTTTTTTTTTTTAACGGGTATGACGGCGCGTCGTTCTCACGCCGGGACATTGCTGGTTTTACGGGCATTGGAGCATGTTCGGCAGCGAACAATCACGGCGTAATTACAAGCAGACACAGTGTGTAGACAGAAAAGGGGGAATGGACAAATTTCGGCTTAAAAACCAATGATAAAGGTGAAGTTATAACACTAGAACGCCCACTGGAAGAGGTGCTTTAAAACATGGCTAGCTAGGTAGCGGCTAACGTCCAGCCGCAGTCTGCAGTGTTTTAGCTACTTCTAAATCACTAATCCTCGTCTCCGTGGCGACAAATAACGTAAGTTTCTTACAAGTATCATCTCTGCAGGACGAGGAATAGTTAAATATGCTTCACTACACACTGTAGCTCAGCTGTGTCACAATGTAAACAAACGCCATTGGTGGATCTACACCTGACATCCACTGTGATGATACCAAGTACAGGAGCACATCTAGTCGATACTACTATAATTACATCAATATTTTTAAGCATTATAAGATCTTTTTTATTTAAAAAAAAATGTATATTAAGTTTATAAACTCAGGTAATATGTCCCTGGACACATGAGGACTTAAATTATGACCATTATATGATCCTGTAACTCCTTGGTATCGGATTGTGGTATCATCCAAAACTAATGTAAAGCATCCTAACAACAGAAGAATAAATTATTATTACATTTGAACAGAAGTGTAGACAGAACGTGTTACAACAGAAAATAACCAGATATTAACAGTAAATGATCGATTAGATTAACAATTAATTTTCTACCACTTGTCCTTGATAATTTTGACAAAATAATAGAATGGAAAATGACACAATATGTTACTGCATACGTCAGCAGCTAAAGTAGGAGCCTTTGTTTACTTACTACTAAAAGACAAGTTGTCTCGTATGTTCACTACTTTATTTAAGGACAAATTGGCATTAAGAAACATATGTTTAATCTACCCTAAGATTTTTTTGTTAAAATAAAGCCAATAATGCAATTTTTTTTGTGGTTTCCTTTATTTAGAAAAGTATCGACAAATATCGAATTACATAAAGTAAACCCTAATATATATGTATGTATGTGTATGTGTGTATATATATATATATATATATGTGTGTATATATATATATGTGTATATATATATGCATATATATATATATACATATATATATATGCATATATATATATATATATGTATATATATGTATGTATATATATGTATATGTATGTATATATGTATATATATGTATGTATGTATATATATGCATATATATATATATATATATATACATACACACACATATATATATGTGCAAACGTTTGTATATACATATATATAAATAAATATATATATATTAACGCAGTGAGTTTGAGTTTGATCCCGGTGATCAGCTGTTTAGCATTTTTACCTCAAACATGGCTAAGTCGTCTGTTAGAAGTTACCGCAGTAGTAAACAGTAGGGAAGCAACAACGCTTAGTATTATCCTGCAGGGAAAAATCCATCTTTATTGACCATGATCCCTGTGTGTCTGTGAATGTGTGTGTGTTTGTATGAATGTGTGTGTTTGTGTCCGTGTGTGCAAAACTTCCCGTTCCACCGTCACGGAAGTGAGACTCCTAACGAGATAATTATTGTTCAATCTGCGTTGGGCCTCTTCTCCCTTTCACAGCTGGAAGTGCAGCCCAGAATAAATAATAGATAAATAAATAAATAAATATGACTAACAATGATTCGAAACGCAACATTGAGGAGGCGCAGCGGCTTCAGTGAGACTTTAATCCTACGCTAAAAGCAGACTGTCTTTGTGACTGAATTATTATAATAGTCTCAACTGGCAGAATAAACTAATAGTTTTTGTTCAAATCATTTTTTAGTTTATGGATAAAAATCATTTTGTCTCTGAAATAATCATTACATTTATTTTATGGTACCTCAAATTCAAACTGCACTTTAATGTACTTTTACTAAAAATAAAGTAAAATATTTGAGGAAAAAAACAATTCCTCCACATTCTCTCCGTTTGCCAAAGCACTGGTGAGAAGCACTGTTGTATACAAGTAGCTAAAGGAAACAAATAATAATTTAGCATTTGAAAGAGTTGTTTAGTAAATGTTAACTTGAAATAAAAGTCTTATAGTATTGAGTGCACCGATTATACTTTGTTTACTGCAGGATATTTGTGTCGACAGGCAAAAAAAAAACATAAGAACGTTGAGAGGAAAAAAGTTGTTCTTTACCACCACAAAATGTACCAAAAAAGAAGCAAAACCTTGGCCCTTAGACCAACTACGGACTGTAGCAGGGGTTACCATGGGACGGCGTGGCGCAGTGGGAGAGTGGCCGTGCGCAACCAGAGGGTCCCTGGTTCAAATCCCACCTAGTACCAACTTCGTCACGTCCGTTGTGTCCTGAGCAAGACACTTCACCCTTGCTCCTGATGGGTGCTGGTTGGCGCCTTGCATGGCAGCTCCCTCCATCAGTGTGTGAATGTGTGTGTGAATGGGTAAATGTGGAAGTAGTGTCAAAGCGCTTTGAGTACCTTGAAGGTAGAAAAACGCTATATAAGTACAACCCATTTATCATTTACCTGTACAGCTGCAAATCTACTAAGCACAAACATAGATATCAATTAAATGACTGTTTTCAGCTGTTAGCATATATTACCTTAGTCAAACGTGGTTGAAATGTCTGTTACAAGATACTGCAGTAGTAAATAATAGGGATGTGATGGTACTCGCTATAATTCTGTATAATCCGCTTTAACAAAATAAATTATTGACAATAATCGAGATCATATTTTATGAAATGTGTGAATGTGAGTGTGAATGTTGTCCGTCTATACGTGTTAGCCCTGCGATTTATATATGTATGTATATATATATATATATATATATATACCAAAAGATAGCCCGGTCCCCTGCCTTATTCTTTTAACCCAATTTGACCCCGAGTCAAATTGGGGACCCGTAGACTTCAATGGCGGACTCGTGCATAGCACTTCAGGTAAAACGTAACCATATATGGAGATGTTCGCTGACTTCACCAGTGGGAAAAAATGTCACAAGTGGGGCAAATTTCAAACGGCTCGTTTGGAGGAAGTATAAAGGAGGGCAATATTTAATAATTATCACTGCCATGCCTCCATGGTTTAGTTTCACATGTTTAGGACTTATGCAGATCCCGAATACACAAAAACAGGTAGCAGTAGTTTAGAAAAGAAAAGTTGGCAGTTTGCACGTACATTTCAGACAGTTTGAAATGTGATATTTCATGAAAGTGTGTTACAAGCCTAACCAGGTTGTCAAACCTCGGTTCCTATTCTTCTTATTTCTCTAGCCAAACACAAGTACTTTAAACGAGCAACCAATGGCCATTTTTGGTTATGTCGACAAAGGCTTATGTCGATGTTAGTCAGCTCATCAGATATGTCGACTTCGTGTGTTCCATTGTAAAGGCACACCATAACTTTATTTCAACATTTCTCAAGAACACTAATTTTCTACATGGGAACACATGTGTAATCTACTTTAGTCATACTTGCCAACCCTCCCGATTTTCCCGGGAGACTCACGAATTTCAGTGCCCCTCCCGAAAATCTCCCGGGGCAACCATTCTCCCGGATTTCTCCCTGATTTGGGGCGTGCCTTAAAGGCACTGCCTTGAGCGTCCTCTCTCACCTGAAAAGGAGACTATTATATATGTCTCCGTTATCCATAGGTTTATCTATTGCCTACAAAGTAGGCAGGCATGGAGCTATTTCTCAGCGTGTGTTTATTCCAGCCGGCACGTTAACACACTGACACGCAACATCCAGATTCCCATCTTGCATTGCTTCAAAACTACAGCAAGTAGCAATGTCCAAAAATATAACAGAGACGAAGCAGTAGAACGAAGAACAGACATGTCGATGAAGAGTAAGAAGAAGAAGTACGCTTGCAAGTTCCAAAATGATTGGAAAAAATAATTTCTGTTCATCCAGGACAGCTCGAAGGGGATGGGGTATGCTGTCTGCAAATTTTGTAGATCAGACTTTTCCATTGAACACGGTGGCCGAACGGATACACTCATTCATGAACATGAACGAATTATATATATATAGAAAATATATACACCTCCTCACCTCAACCTCCATCTCTCGACTTGGGAGGTCTCAAGGTTGGCAAGTATGACTTTAGTCAGTGAAAATGTTTCAAGTTTTGCCAGTCAAAGATGACTTTTGGAGGAAGTGAAGAATGGCAGCAGCCTTTGTCTTACCCCAAGTGACAAACATCTTAGTCTGCAGGACATAACTGGTCTCACTGGACTGCAGGTGCATGATCTTAGTAGATTATCTTGACTGTAGTGTCCACAGGAATGACATACAATCTGGGCTACTGGGACTTTATTGGATAATGGCAATCCTTCCCATTTATTTGAGGTCCCTGATTGATTATAAAACATTGATAACCAAATAAAAGACTCCTCAGGATGAAGCATGCTTAAGGAAAGAGGAAAGATCAAGCACATTCATCATCTTGATCATAGCCCATTCAAAAGCGATTGAAATTGGGGCAATAAACCTTTATTAAGAGCCGAAGTAGTCATCGGTTTTGAGTTATCTCTAACCAGAAGCTGTCACGTTCTCCACCCCTGGGCTTTCGGCACTTCAGTGTGGGTGTGCCCCTGCTGCTGGTAGTCATGATCTCTTGGTAGCTGACATGCAATATTCTTCGACCAGTGCTAAGATGGTGCTTTTTTTAATGATATAGAGGGGATTAATGTGGCTTTGTTGTGAGCATTGTTTTTGGAGTTAGCATTTCAACAGATGGCTAAAAAAAAAGCCTTATTCTTGAATTTGTTTGACGATGAAAAAGTTACTGCTTTTAACATCAACTGAAACGTACAAGCGATAAAAGTAAATGGATGGATATATATATATATATATATATGTATATATATATATATATATATATATATATATATATATATATATATATATATATATATATATATATACATGTGTTGCGATCTGCTGCTCGGATCTTTACATGTTTGTTTTTTCATTCTCCCCTTTATTTCCGGTTTTTGTCCATCACTATGGTTACACATCAGTCCAACTGTTAGTCTCGCCCCGCACACCTGCTACTAATTTTCACCCTCCTATTTAAGCTCACCTTTTCTGTTTACTCATTCTCGGATCCTAATTTGCCCACGCGTAACAGTGACGACTCTCATCATTCCATGTATGTATTTTCTCGCTAGCTCTCACGCTAAGCCACTTTATTTTCCAGCTTTCATGCTGAATGTTTTTGTTTACTCTTTTGTGTCCTTGTACCAAGTTTTAGTTTTCCTTGTGTTTTATCCTAGCTTTCACGCTAGCGTCTTTTGTTTACCTTTTCTCTTTACACCAATGTTTTTGTTCATAGCCTTTTGTTATTAAATAAATACCCTTTATCTTACCTATGCTGTGTTCTGCTTCGACGCATCCACGGGAAAACCACACCGGCATTACCATGCCGAAGAAGAGTCCTCACAATATATATTTATATATATATATATATATATATATACGGTGCTTCCTTGAATTACCACAGGGCATATAGTATGCGCCTGCCTTGAATTACTGCCGGGTCAAACTCGCTTCCCAAAATAATTAGCGCATGCTAAATATTACCGCCTGGTCAAACTCGTGACGTCACGAGTGACACTTCCCCTGTCATCATTTTCAAAATGAAGGAGGCTGATTTATATACCGGTAATTTGAAATCGTATAAAGGGAAGAAGATTAAGAGCTATTCAGTAGGATATAAGGTCCATCACACTCAAATTTTTACTGCATGCCTTTGGTAAGTGCCGGAGTGAGAAGAGGTTTTAAAATAATTAGCGCATGCTTACTTTTACCGCATGCATTTGGTAAGCGCAGGAGTGAGAAGAGGTTTTAAATTAATTAGCGCCCCGGCGGCAATTCAAGGAAATATGGTGTATATATATATATATATATGTATATATATATATATATATATATATATATATATATATATATATATATATATATATATATATATATATAGATATATCTATATATATATATATATATATATATATATATACATATATATATATATACATATATATATATACATATAGATATACATATATATATATATATATATATATATATATATATATATATTTCTTTTTTTTTCTACTGCTTGACCCTTTTGGGGTCGCAGGGGGTGTCTGGAGCCTGTCTCAGCTGCATTCGGGCGGTAGGGGGGTACACCCTGGACAAGTCGCCACCTCATTGCAGGGCCAACACAGATAGACAGACAAAATTCACACTCCCATTCAAACACATGTATGTATATAAATATATGTATATATATATATATATATATATATATATATATGTATATACACGTATATATATATACATATATATATATATATATATACACGTGTATATATATATATTTATATACACGTATATATACATATATATATATACATATGTGTATATATACATACATACACGCATCTATATATATGTAAATATATATATATATATATATATATATATATATACATATATATACATATATACATATATATATATGTATATATCAATCAATCAATCAATGTTTACTTATATAGCCCTAAATCACTAGTGTCTCAAAGGGCTGCACAAACCACAACACAAACCACTACGACATCCTCGGTAGGCCCACATAAGGGCGAGGAAAACTCACACCCAGTGGGACGACATATATATATATATATATATATGTACTGTATATCCATCCATTTTCTACCGCTTATTCCCTTTTTTTTTGGGGTCGCGGGGGGCGCTGGCGCCTATCTCAGTTACAATCGGGCGGAAGGCGGGGTACACCCTGGACAAGTCGCCACCTCATCGCAGGGCCAACACAGATAGACGGACAACATTCACACTCACATTCACACACTAGGGCCAATTTAGTGTTGCCAATCAACCTATCCCCAGGTGCATGTCTTTGGAAGTGGGAGGAAGCCGGAGTACCCGGAGGGAACCCACGCATTCACGGGGAGAACATGCAAACTCCACACAGAAAGATCCCGTATATATATATATATATATATATATATATATATATATATATATATATATATATATATATATGCGTGCACCGGTATATGCTATCCGCGATTGCATTCGAAATAGGAAAGAACACAATACACACTATTACTACGCGGATATAATAAACATTGAATCAATGATTGAAGTGACGAGCTTGCAATCCAAAAAATACCCCGTTTCTGGCCAAGAAGATGTGACGGCCATATAAAGCATATTCAGTCTCTATTTAGCAGAGGGAGGATTCAACAGAGCTGCCTTCAGTGCTAGCAAAAATCCGCTGCTCAGCTAACAAACATAGCATTGGTAAAATGCTTATCTGACGTCACTTGGCAACAGGCTCCGCCTTTTAAAGGCACACACTCGCAATCTGCTCTCATATAAAATGTATAAGCTGCATACGCCAGATATTTGAAAGTTTTTTTTTTTTAAATAACTCATTAATTACTTTCCCTGGTAATTAATTATATTTATTTAGGAGTAATTCCGTCAGTTACTTATTCGGTTAAGTATCGAGTAACTATGATTAAATACTTTTTATAAGTAATATTCAGAACACTCCATACGTCAACAGCCATAGAGGGAACCTTACATACATACATATAAAAAACGGAAAGCAAGCCGAAGGTCGCACGTGAACTTAAAGTACAAACTTAGCGCAGGACTCAAGAACATAGAAACAAGACATGAACCTACGTGCCTGCAGTTTGCAGCAAACAATGACGCCAGACTGAGCGTGGCGAGCAAGGTAAATAAATAGCTCTCTGATTAGTGGTTGACAGCAGCTGAGCGTGGGACCACTAACCAGAGGCAGGTGAACCCAATGAATCCCCATGGCGACCAAAATAAACCCAGGAGTGCACACAACAGGAACTAAGGGAGTCCAAAACTGACATGACCTAACCAAAAACATGATTCGGACCACAGATCATGACAACATAGACATGAATTAAAGATGCATCAGTATTCGATTTATAATTAAATCGTATCCCCTGACTCCTATTTGGATTTGTGAGGTGGCCAAAGATTCTCACTCCTAATATGCAGTCTTTTCACTCTTTTTGAAATGCTATTAAAATGTCTGTCCTCGGTGCTATTCCAAGAGCTAATTTCCATGCAAGTGCTGTTCCTTTTTCTGGGCTGTCCTCCAGGAAATTAATTCATATAGTACAGTTATTAAAGGCCTTCTGAAATTAGATTTTCTTATTCAAACGGGGATAGCAGGTCCATTCTATGTGTCATACTTGATCATTTCGCGATATTGCCATGTTTTTGCTGAAAGGATTTAGTAGAGAACATCCACAATAAAGTTTGCAACTTTTGGTCACTAATAGAAAAGCCCTGCCTTTACCGGAAGTATGTGCGTGTGACGTCACGAGCTGCAGGGCTCCACACATATTCACATTGTTTTTAATGGGAGCCACCAGCAGTAAGAGCAATTCGGACCGAGAAAGCGACAGTTTCCCCATTAATTTGAGCGAGGATGAAAGATTCGTGAATTAGGATATTGATAATGAAGTAATAGAAAGAAAGAAAAAGCGACGGCTCTGGGCGACGGCAGTGTGAGCGTTTCAGATGTAACTAGACACATTTACTAGGGTAATTCTGGAAGAACCCTTATCTGCTTATTGTTTTAATAGTGTTTTAGTGAGATTTTAAAGATTGTAAAGTAAAGATTGTAAAGACATACCTCGAGGTCGAATTGCTGCGGTGAACACAGTGTCTCAGGGAGAAGCCGAGGACCCAAGCTCACAGCTGCTGCAGGACGACGAATAATCCACTGATGTCTTTAGTAAGATATATATCACAATTTCCCCATCCAAAAACATGCTGGTTGATGTAGAGAAAACATGTTCGCTGCTTCACAACAGACAAAGAAACACCGGCTGTATCTCGGTGCTAAAGGCAGCTGTAATACACCGCTTTCCACCAACAGCATTCTTATTCATAGTCTCCATTATTAAATGAACAAATTGCAAAAGATTCAGCAACACAGATGTCCAAAATACTGTGTAATTATCCCATGAACAGAGACGACTTTTAGCTGTGTTTCGTGCAGCGCTAATATTTCCTAACAATCCGTGACGTCACGCGTATGCGTCATCATTCCGCGATGTTTTCAACAAGAAACTCGCGGGAAATTTAAAATTGCAATTTAGTAAACTAAAAAGGCCGTATTGGCATGTGTTGCAATGTGAATAGTTCATCATTGATATATAAACTATCAGACTGCGTGGTCGGTAATAGTGGGTTTCAGTAGGCCTTTAATGGCGTGCGTGCGTGCGTGCGTGCGTGCGTGCGTGCGTGTGGTTTAATCTGACCCCACACAGCTTGCATTGTCCATGTTTTATTTTGCACAGCTTTTTTGGCCTCCACAATTATTGCCTCTTATTTGTGTTAGTTTTTGTCCCTGATTGCCAAATAGTTGTTCTACTACGTCCCCTCTCTCACAGGAGCTGCTGTTCAGCGTGTGCGCTCTCAACGTCATCTCCACCATCGTCTGTGCCCTCGCCACAGCCATGTGCTGCATGCAAATTGTCTCCACCGATGTGCTGCAGATGGTGAGTGTAGACAATAATAAATGGGTACTTCTTTTTTTTGTTTTTGTTTTTCTTTCAGTGGGGGAATAAGTAAAGACTCGGAAGATCCCTATCAACTTGGAAAGGAATTATACAATGTGCTTCATAAACTCTGTCCCAAGCCTGTGAAGATATTATTGTTTTACGTTTCTGCAAAAGTCAGTCAAGGACAGTTCAGTTGCCGCAGGACTCTGTTGTATTTTCAGTGGCATCCCCCGGTATTAAAAAAAAAAAGAAGCTTAAACACTCTGCATTTGTTCCACAAAAGTGCATTATTCTCAGAGTGAACCATTTTTGTCATTTTATGTGGAGCAATGAAACTATTAGCTGCTTAATACCGCACGCCAGGAGGGAAATTAACATGGCCAAGCTCCCTTTGTTGTTCACGCCAAAAATAGTTATATCATTCCAGTGCACGGATAAAAAGGTGCAGCAATGTCTTACACTGTACATGCATTACTGTCAGGACTTGGAATAAGGAGTGGACTTAGATGCAGAGATGAGGTTCTAATAAAGCTTTTATTTTGAAACCACTTTTTAACCTCCGGAGCCAGAGTATGACGCACTTAATGAATAACAAAAAGGTCCACGGAAATAATTCCGGAAAAAGATAAACCTAAAATCATTCCAAAAAGTAGGAGGAAAAAACTAACAAAAGGACGATCTATTATTAAAGTCGTATCTACTATAAAAAGTAACACAAAGCGCTCCAACAAGAGGAAGAACAAAAAAGGATATAACTTAATACTTAATAAGGATAAACAAAAAATCACTCAATCTATGAGGAAGAAACGGAATTTAGAAAAATACAAAAACTCACCGAATAGGTTGGACTAAGGTTAGAATAACAAAGGTTGCTCAAAGGAGGGAAAAAGTACAATTCAAAATTACCGCAAATCGAATTTTTGTTCTAAGAAAGTAAACGTGGGAAGAAGCAAGGCATGGATACCAACATGGACATGGACATGGACGCTAGATAGACACGAAAGCTCGAGAGAATCTGGCACAGAACAAGGGGAGGCAGGAGCTTAAATGGAACATGAGGGTAATGGGAAACAGGTAGAAACAATCAAGGGTCAGGGATGATGTCAGACTGGTGAGACAAGAGGAAGGGCCCTGGATCTGAAACAAGAGGAATTGCTTTTCAAAATAAAACATGTAAATCACAAGACAGAAAAACCAAGAAATACATTCCTCACCGCGGTGTGACAATTACCTGCTAATACTATTCATTTGGTGTGCTCGTTGAAATAAGACGAAATATCAGGTATCTGATTGAATATCAGGAAAAAGTTTTATATTTTTGGTCGCTCATTTTATTAAACATAGATTAAGATTTTTATGTTAGAAGATACATCATATCGCCAAAGGTATTTGGCCACCTGCCTTGAAGGGGCCCTCTCCAAACTGTTCCCACAAGATTGGGAGCATGGAATTGTCCAAAATGTTTTTGGTATACTGGAGCATTCAAAGTTCCTTTCACTGGAACTAAGGCGCCAAGCCCAACTCCTGAAAAACAACCCCACAACATAATTCCTCCTCCACCAACTTTCACACTCGGCACGTTGGGAGCAAGGAATTGTCCAAAATGTTTTTGGTATACTGGAGCATTCAAAGTTCCTTTCACTGGAACTAAGGCGCCGAGCCCAACTCCTGAAAAACAAGCCCACAGCATAATTCCTCCTCCACCAACTTTCACACTCGGCAAGTTGGGAGCATGAAATTGTCCAAAATGTTTTTGGTATACTGGAGCATTCAAAGTTCCTTTCACTGGAACTAAGGCGCCAAGCCCGACTCCTGAAAAACAACCCCACAGCATAATTCCTCCTCCACCAACTTTCACACTCGGCACGTTGGGAGCATGGAATTGTCCAAAATGTTTTTGGTATACTGGAGCATTCAAAGTTCCTTTCACTGGAACTAAGGCGCCAAGCCCAACTCCTGAAAAACAACCCCACAACATAATTCCTCCTTTCACACTTGGCACAATACAGTTCAAAATGTGCCGTTCTCCTGGCAACCTCCTAACCATTCGATTGCCAGATGGGAAAGCATGACTCACATACTTGCCAGCCCTCCCGATTTTTCCGGGAGACTCACGAAATTGGGCAACACGGTGGTACAGGATGCAACTTAGTATTCTTCTTCCTCTAATCACGACAAGTTGAGTTTTTACCAAAATGGATACATGGATGATACAGCAGAGGATTGGGAGAATGTCATGTGGTCAGATGAAACCAAAATATAAACTTTTTGAGTTTGTTTGGAGGAAGAATAATACTGAGTTGCATCCCAAGAACACCATAACTACTGTGAATCATGGGGGTGGAAACATCATGCTTTGTGGCTGTTTTTCTGCTAAGGGGACAGGACGATTGATCCGTGTTAAGGAAAGAATGAATGGGGCCATGTATCGTGAGATTTTGAGCCAAAACCTCCTTCCATCAGTGAGAGCTTTGAATGGTTGACCAAATACTTATTTTCCACCATAATTTACAAATAAATTATTTAAAATTCCTACAATGTGAATTCCTGGATTTTTTTTTCACATTCTGTCTCTCATAGTTGAAGTGTACCTATAATGTAAATTCCAGACATCTGTCATAATTTTAAGTGGGAGAACTTGCACAATCGGTGGCTGACTAAATACTTTTTTGCCCCACTGTATATTGTTTGTTTTTCAAAATTCAACACATAACTTAATATTTCCATTTTAGAGTTTATTCATTCAAGTATAACATTTTTGGCCCTAATTTATCCCCATAAAATTAACTGCTAATGTCTTAAAAATATTTAGAAAACATTATTGAAGTGGTTGTAAATCAATTTGTATTATTCTTAATTGATTCAATAAAAATAAAATTGACTTTGATCGGGGGAAAAAATGATGATAAAACAAATGGGCTGATTGTGAGTAGACTCACTTATAAAAGTCTGATTTGATATCCACTGTTAAGATATAGCACAGTGGTTCCTAAACTCAGAGAAAAATACCAACATAATGACCAACATCAAAATACAGTAGCAAAGTAGGCCTAATATTTATTAAAAGGCAATTTTTTGTTTAACAAATATATTTTTGGCCTCCTGCGATGAGATGGCAACTTGTCCATGGTGTAATCCGCCTTCCGCCGGATTTTAGATGAGATAGGCACCGGCGACCCCAAAGGGAATAAGCGGTAGAAAATGGATGGATGGATGGATTTTTGGCCTCTGTAAAATAACATACAGTTTAACATAAATAACACTATTTGATTATTTGGGTTTACCACTAGATAGAGCCTGTGTACTTTACCACAGTTTGAGAATTACTGTTATAGCAGCCCCTCAGAGGGAAAATGTGTGAAATGTTCTTGCATCTTGATCACTGAACCAAGAGCAAAAGCGCAAAAGAAACATTAAGAACGCAGGGAGATGCTGCAGGCACTTTAAGGTTTGAAATAATAAACAAGAGATTTTGCAATGACAACGTGTCTCGTTTAATGATGTGTTTCAGTTTATGCCACACCGAACACGAGCTCTGAATGCTGACTGTGTGACTCCCCATGGAACCATCATCCACCAAACACTGGACTTTGATGAGTTTATTCCTCCCATTCCCCCACCACCTTATTACCCCCCGGAGTACACCTGCACACCCTCGATGGATGGGCTGAGGTGAGAAGCAAATACTTCTTATCAGTATCACAGTCTTTTTATTGCATACAAACTGTTCCCAAACAATGTAATATTATATATATTTTAATGTTATTATTATTACTATTAACTCGAGCCTCTTTGAGTGAAGTGTGCATGATCTTCCTCGTTTTATGTGTGGGTTTACTCTCGATACTCTTTAATTGTCATTTACAACATTCATCCTGGGCGGAAGCTGCATGTTACGTACACGTTTTTCCATTCACCTCAGTGATGGAGGAATAATGTTTGTACAGGGGAACCCGTTTTTGTCGACACAAGCGGTTGTCGACGTAAGGAAAATCATAACTACCCATTGCTTGCTTGCTTGCTTTTGAGTTTGGCCGGAGACAAAAGGGATAGTTTGTTGGCATATTTTTCCTCCATTTACCAACTAGTTGTACCATAACAACGCCCATCGGTAATAACAGACTGGATAAAATAAATAAATAAATAGGTAGCAGTGCTAAATAAAAAAGTTAAAGTACCTCTGATAGTCACATGCACACTAGGTGTGGTGAAATTAGTCCTCTGCATTTGACCCATCCCCTTGCTCACCCCCTGGGAGGTGAGGGGAGCAGTGAGCAGCAGCGGTGGCCGCGCCCGGGAATCATTTGTTGATGATTTAACCCCCAATTCCAACCCCTGATGCTAAGTGCCAAGCAGGGGGGTAATAGGTCCCATTTTTGTAGTCTTTAGTATGACTCGGTTTGAACTCTCAACCTACCGATCTCAGGGCGGACACTCTAACCACTAGCCCACTGAGTAGGTGAATGAATAGAGACTCAACAAACCTGCAACAAATACTTGAAAGCAATATTGTGCATGTCATGTCTTGCAAGTAATGTTACCAACTGATTTAAAAAAAAAGATGTTTTGATAACCTTAACAAGATGTGACAGTGTTGTAACGTTACAGTGGGAGAAGGAGGCAGGGACGTCGTTAGCTTGCAGCGTGTTTATTGAAATATAAAAACATATGTGAAGTGTGATTGAACCAAATGTATACGGTGTGACTATGTGTAGCAAGGATATGGGGAGTGTTATCAGGTGTGTTATGTCTTGACTAAGGGGAGGTGACGGCAAACAGACACCAGAGGTTTTAATGTTAAATTATTTATTTTATATATATATATATATATATATATATATATATATATATACATATATATATATATATATAATAACAATAATAAACAAGGCTAACTAATAAACTAAGGAAATGAAGTGTGACAAAACTCAAAAGTGTGTATGGTGTAAGACTATGTGTATTTAACTGAAGTGTGTGTTACCAAAGTGTTGAACGAGATACGAGGAACGAGGCAGTCCATGGGGCAGGCAGGTTATCCGGGGCGAGAGAGAGGCGTCAGAGTCCAGGGACGAGCGAGGAGTCGAGGAACGAGGGAGGCAGTCGAGATCCAGGGCAACGGAAGGAAAACACTGCTGAAACACGGGAGAAGACGAGGGACAAAATCAAGCCATGGAGAGGAAACAAAGATAGAGCAAACAGCCTGTCGCTTACGGCACATCCGAAAAACTAAGTTCCAGCGCCGATCCTATGGTCCATTGGTCCTTTATTCAGCACACCCTCATCAGTCCCAGGTGTCCAGATTGTCTGATCGTCTGCAGGCTTGTAGCTGCGTGGGCGTCCTGCTCCCAGCGCGAGCAGGGGCGTGTCCCAACTTGCTGTCAGCGCATCCTGCGGGTGCTCTCGCAGAGGAGGGAGACGCAGACTGCGTGTGCGCCGTAACAAGGTTGTGTTGAAGGTCCGTGTTGAGATCAGTGCAGAAATCCAGGAAAGGGCAAGGCAGGCTCGGAGGTCCAGGGACAGGCAAGGGGTCAGGGGCTGGAGCGAGGCGTCGTGGTCCAAAAGCAGGCGTGAGTTCGAGATCCATGAAGGCAGCAGAGAGTCCAGAGGGGATCCAGGGAGAAGAGACACAGTTCAAAACCAGGGGATGACGAAGGGTTGCTGGATGACGACACAGGACAAGACACAGTGAGCACGCCGGAGGGGAAACACAAAGAGCGAGGAAGCACATGAGAAAGGAAGAAGCGAGTGACCTGAGAGGCTTACTGTAAAGGTACAAGTAGCTACATTCTGGCACTGGAATGCAGGACACGCCGGCTTATGAAGGCAGGAGACTCAGCAGCGTCAGGTGTGTTGGTTGCAGAATGACGCCCAGGAGCGCACAGCAGAGTGAGAGGCGGCAGGTGTTTGAACCGTAACAAGTGTGCTCAGGGCATTTTATGACGTTTCTTAATTAGATTATGTGATACGGTATGATTTTATTGCATGATTTTTGTATCCCTTTAATTTAGGTAGCCAGGGACTGCAGATGGAAATGAGCTATTTAGCTATAATCTGGTACAGAACGTATCTGTCTTTGAGCTTAATGTTTCTGTGCAGTGTCTCTTCAAATAAAGACTAAACTAGATCCAACACAGCACACACATTTTGCCACAGCGACACAAAACTTCTTCATTATCCAACAATCACAGTCAGGGGAATCAAGGTGCATTCACGAACCCCGAAATTATGAATATCAACAATAACACTCGAGCAGGTTGTACGTATGACAGTGTGTTGATGATTGGTTTTGGGGATAGGTTGATTGGCAACACTAAATTGGCCCTAGTGTGTGAATGTGAGTGTGAATGTTGTCTGTCTATCTGTGTTGACACTGTGATGAGGTGGTGACTAGTCCAGGGTGTACACCGCCTTCCGCCCAAATGCAGCTGAGTTAGGCTCCAGCACCCCCCACCACCCCGAAAAGGACAAGTAGTAGAAAATGGATGGATGGAGTGTTGAATGTATTGCAAAAGCCCCGTGCACGCCGCACACCAAATCTGACTTTTTTTACCCCAAGTGACACATATCGGATATTTTTTTTGCCAGTCTGAAAACTCCAAAATGTTTCAAATCTGATCTTTTTGCATGAGATTTGGGTCACATCAGTAGTTAGTCCAAATCCATTTGGGATCTGAATTTTTCAAATGTGAATGGATTCTAAGCAGCAATGCCACTTGTTTGGGACTTTTATGCAGTCTTTGGTCAAGCTGTGTCATGCGCAGGAAAAGACTGAAGAGGACATGTCATCACAACATCCGGTTTGGTCAGCGGTCTTTTGGTTATCAATGTCTTTTTTTCAGAGGCTGAATTTGGCGTGCATCACCAGTCAACAGTGAGCAAATAATAGGCTACATGTAATTGTAGACACGGCACCAGAGCCAAGCGTGCAGGTTCAACAAGGTTTTCATAATAATGTTTTTTCAACAAAAGTTTTCTCTCTTATTAGAATGTGACTTTTCAGTCACGTCCGTATCCTCTCTCCCTTCCTGCTCCCGGCCGCTTACTGTTAAAGAAAACAGATGATTAGATTAACACATACCACCTGTGAAATCTAATCACCTGCCAGCTGTGTCTCGCCGTCAGCACTGCCACGCCCCCGTCTGATGGTGCTCTGTCCTCAACACCATGGACAGAGGCGGTGACGTTTTTTCCTGCAGGCAGTGCTGACTACATCTCCCTCCACAGTAATATATTAAGATGTATGTATGTTTTGATTTCTAAGAAACAGCGATTGTTAAAGGACCGGAAATTACGTGTATGCTATGTGACGTATTTGCCTAAATGTTACTTACATTGCGTAAGTTGTTCACGTAAGTAAGTTGAAAAATAACGCTATCGTAGAACCACAGTGATGTCCGTGTCCGATGTATCCTCTTATTAACAGCCATAAAAAGATTGGAACCCTCCCAAATATATTACAATCTATATTTTCATTCATATTTTATATTACTTAAATGTGTTTTCACATTTAAAAAAAACACATGTCAGGCTTGTCACTGACAGTTTGGTTATGTTTGGGTTTTCCTCTGTGTTTGTGTTTATTTCCTGTTAGCGCTTTTATTTTGGTTCCATTTCCTGAGCGCTCGTTTCCCTCACCTGTCCCTGATTGGCAGCCTGGCACACCTGGTTGCAATTGCCAATCAGGCTACTATTTATGCCTGTCACGCCCTCCAGTGAGGGCTTGATGGTATAATGTAGACCAGGGGTCACCAACGCGGTGCCCGCGGGCACCAGGTAGCCCGCTGGCCTGTACTAAAAATAGCTCAAATAGCAGCACTTACCAGTGAGCTGCCTCTATTTTTTTTTTATTTCATTTATTTACTAGCAAGCTGTTCTCGCTTTGCTCGACATTTTTACGTCTAAGAGAGACAAAACTCAAAAAGAATTTGAAAATCCAAGAAAATATTTTAACTACTTGGTCTTCACTTGTTTAAATAAACTCATTTATTTTTTTACTTTGCGTCTTATAACTTTCAGAAAGACAATTTTAGAGAAAAAATGCAACCTTAAAAATGATTTTAGTATTTTTAAACACATATACCTTTTTACCTTTTATATTCCTTCCTCTTCTTTTCTGACAATTTAAATCAATGTTCAAGTGTTTTTTTTTTATTGTAAAGAATAATAAATACATTTTAATTTAATTCTTCATTTTAGCTTCTGTTTTTTCGACAAAGAATATTTGTGAAATATTTCTTCAAACTTATGATTAAAATAAAATAAAAAATATTCTGGCAAATCTAGAAAATCTGTACAATCAAATTTAAATGTTATTTCAAAGTCTTTTGAATTTCTTTTAAAATGTTTGTTGTGGAAAATCTAGAAGAAATAATGATTTGTCTTTGTTAGAAATATAGCTTGGTCCAATTTGTTATATATTCTAACAAAGTGCAGATTAGATTTTAACCTATTTTAAACATGTCATCAAAATTTTAAAATTAATCTTAATCAGGAAAAATTACTAATGATGTTCCATAATTTATTTTTTTATTTTTTTCAAAAAGATTCGAATTAGCTAGTTTTTCTCTTCATTTTTTTCGGTTGAATTTTGAATTTTAAAGAGTCGAAATTGAAGATAAACTATGTTTCAAAATTTAATTTTCATTTTTTTTGTGTTTTCTCCTCTTTTATACCGTTCAATTAAGTTTTTTTTTTTTCATGATTTATTCTCTACAAAAAACGTTCCGTAAAAGGAAAAAAAAATGTACGACGGAATGACAGACAGAAATACCCATTTTTTTATATATATAGATTTATTTATTAGAAGGTAAATTGAGCAAATTGGCTATTTCTGGCAATTTATTTAAGTGTGTATCAAACTGGTAGCCCTTCGCATTAATCAGTACCCAAGAAGTAGCTCTTGGTTTCAAAATGGTTGGTGACCCCTGATGTAGACTGTGGCCTGTCTCCTCTCTCCTGGTTCCTGTTTTCCCTGCATTTTAAAATTAAAGTCATGTTTTCCTTCACTGCGCCTGCCATCGTTGCCTCTTGGGGTTCGTCACCAACAGATCCTGACAAAACCCTCGTTTTTAAAGTGTAGCCAAGTAGTAGTAGTAGTAGTTGCAACTTCCTCGTTTATTTACGAATTCTGTTCAACTTTCTTTGTTTTCATTTTATCGAAATGCGGATGCAAGTGACGTCAAGGCCACGTAGCGGCCACATTAGGGGCCTGTCGTCTGTAGTCTGATAAAGATTACATTATACTTCTAGACATCTACAGACAGCTGGAAATAAAATAATATTAATTTTGCCTGCAATGTAAACATAGTCATAGTTAGCATCCTTTATATTATTGAAGTATTTAACCCTCTGGTTACATTTGATAGTTATTGTCCTCAAAGCCTGTGATGAGGTAGCCACTTGTCCAGAGTGTACTGCGCCTTCCGCCCATTTATAGCTGAGATAAGCACCAGCGCCCCCCGCGACCTCAAAGGGAATAAGCGGTAGAAACTGGATGGATGGATGTCCTCAAAGCCGAACAGGACATACAAGTTCTTAAGTTTTTGAAGGGAATTACAACATTTAGGATTTTTTTTTATTTAATTTTATTTTATTTTATTTTTTTACTTTTTTGGCTAAAATCTCTCAATATATTTCACTCTTAATCAAACATATCAAAACACATGTTTTGTTTTTTGTTTTTTACGCTTTTGAAGGTTTTATGGCCATGTAATATCCATCCATTTCCTACCGCTTGTCCCTCTCGTGGTCACAGGGATGCTGGAGCCTATCCCAGCTGCATTTTGGCGGAAGGCGGGGTACACCCTAGACGAGTCGCCACCTCATCACAGAGCCAACACAGATAGACAACATCCACACTCATATTCACACACTAGGGTCAATCATCCCACCCCCAGGTGCATGTCGTTGCACGATATCGTCATTTTTTTAGTTTTACCTATAAGTGCGGGTTCCGGCACCATTTTATGTCCAACATTGTTGCAAAAGTAGCGTGTTGTTTGTGTGAACAAGATCCTACTCAATTCATTTATTATTTTTTTTTAGTATATGCTATTTTATACTGGGGCAGCACGGTGGAACCAGGGGTTTGTGCATCAGCCTCACAATACGAAGGTGCTGAGTAGTCCTGAGTTCAATCCCGGGCTCGGGATCTTTCTGTGTGGAGTTTGCATGTTCTCCCCGTGACTGCGTGGTTTGACAAAACTCCGGGCAACACTAAATTTACTCTTGTGTGTGAATGTTGTCTGTCTATTTGTGTTGGCCCTGCGATGAGGTAGCGACTTGTCCAGGGTGTACGCCGCCTTCCGCCCAATTGTTGCTGAGATAGGCTCTAGCACCCCCCCGTGACCACAAAAGGGACAAGCAATAGAAAATGGATGGATGGATATTTTATAGCCTTATAAAATAAAGCTGTTGCTGTATTTTTGAAGAGTCAGTGGTTTAAAAATGGGTTGTCGACATAAGCGGGTTCCACTGTATTTCCAGTTTGAAAACGTTACTCTTCAACTCATTGAAGAGTAACGTACAGTATGCGACTTGTTCAGTAGATTTTACAACACTTAGTTTAATTGGTGGTTGTCGTCAACCCGTCATAACCCCCTTTGCACCATATTACGTTCGAATAGGGTGTTGACACTTCTTAGTTGGACTGTAACTATGCATCACACAATCTCATAAAACGTGAGAGAGGACCAATAAAAATAGCAAATTACTATAATTGTGAGTTCGTAAAAATAAATGTTGTGTCATTATTTTTAAATGTGATGCTTGTGGGTTAAGCAGTGCTGATGGTGAAGTTATATCGGGTACAGTGCATCTGGAAAATATTCACAAACCTTCTTTGTTTCCACATTTTGTTCTGTTACAGCCTTATTCCAATAAATACATTCATTTATGTCTTCAAAATTCGACACACAATACCCCATACTCCCATCCATTTTCTACCGCTTATTCCCGTTGGGGTCGCGGGGGGCGCTGGTACCCATCCCAGCTACAATCGTGCGGAAGGCGGTTTACACCCTGGACAAGTCGCTAACTCATCGCAGATACCCCATACTGACAATGTGAAAAAGTTTTTTTTTTTCACTTTTCAACTTCATAGCAAAGGCTGTAATTACTTAAGTGCATGTGATTTCTTAGTTTGTTTATACTTAATACATTTGCGAAAAATTCTTAACGTTTTTGTCACATTGAGTTGATGACGAACCCCAAGATGCAGAGAAGGCGGCAGGCAGTGTGCGGGAAAACATGATTTAATCTTCAAAAATGAAAAACCAGGAACAGGAAACAGGACGCCAGGAAAACAGGAACTGGAAGACGAGGAACAAAAAGACAGCAAGCTACAAACAGCTACAGAATATAGCTTACCGCTAACGCATACAGCTACACTGACATCGACAAGTAGAAATGACAATAATCCAGCACAGAACGGATGGGAAGGCAGGTTCAAATAGCACTGGCTGATTGACACCAGGTGTGGCCAGGTGCCAATCAGTCACAGCTGAGGGCACACAGCACTCAGGGGGACAAACAGGAAACAGAACCAAAACAAGAACGCTGACAGGAAATACTACACACACAGAGTAAAAAATAAAACACAACCAAACTGTCAGGGGCAAGCCTAACAGTTTTCACACTGTCATTATGGGGTGTTGTGTGTAGAGTGCTAAGGACACAAATGAATTCCCCTCATTCCACAGAGACCTTAGTCCACAAATGAGGTCTACGCTGGATAGCCAAAACTCGGATTCAGGAGGAACAGTGTGGGTTGTTTGTCCTGGTCGTGGAACTGTGGACCAGCTCTATACTCTCAGCAAGGTTCTTGGGGGTGCATGGGAGTTTGCCCAACCAATCTAAATGTGCTTAGTGGACTTGGAGAAGGCAATTGACCGTGTCCCTCTAAGTCATGTGGGCAGTGCTCAGAGAGTATGGGGTAACGGACTGTCTTATTGTGGCGGTCCATTTCCTGTATGATTGGTGTCAGAGCTTGGTACACATTGCCAACAGTAAGTCGCTGGGGCTGCCCTTTGTTACTAATTCTGTTCATCACTTTTATAGACAGAATTACTAGGCGCAGTCAAGGCGTTAAGGGGATCCGGTTTGGTGGTTGCAAGATTAGGTCTCTACTTTTTGCAGATGATTAGGTCGCGATGGCTTCATCTGGCCAGGATCTTCAGGTTTCACTGGATCGGTTCGCAGCCCAGTGTGAAGCGACTGTGATGAGAATCAGCACCTCCAAGTCCGAGTCCATGGTTTTCGACCGGAAAAGGGTGGAGTTCCATCTTCGGGTCGGGGAGGAAATCAGCGTCTTTGGTAATGCGGACACTGTATCGATCCGTTGTGGTTTTGCCGGAAGGATAAGCTCTCAATTTACCGGTCCATCTACGTTCCCATCCTCACCTATGGTCATGAGCTTTGGGTTATGCCCGAGGGGACAAGAACACGGGTACAAGCGGCCATAATTACTTTCCTTTGTCGGGTGGTGGGGCTCTCTCTAAAAGGTAGCGGGAGAAGCTCTGTCATTCAGAAGGAGCTCAAAGTAGAGCCGTTGCTCCTTCACTTTGGGAGGAGCCAGATGAGGGGGCGACTTGTCCAGGGTGTACACCGCCTTCCGCCCGATTGTAGCTGATTGGCACCAGCACCCCCTGCGATCCCAAAGGGAATAAACTATAGAAAATGGATGGATGGACAGATGAGGTGGTTTGGGCATCTGGTCATGATGCCCCACGGACGTCTCCCTGGGGAGGTATTTAGGGCACGTCCGACCGGTGGGAGGCCACGGGGAAGACCGAGGACACGTTAAAGAGACTGTCTCCCAGCTGGCTTGGGAACGCCGCAGGAACCCCCGGGACGAGCTGGACGATGTGGCTGGGGAGAGGGAAGTCTGGGCTTCCCTGCTTAGGCTGCTGCCTCCGGGAACCGACTTTGAATAAGTGGATGGTTGGATGGATAGACAAATTAATTTATTCCATTTTAAAGTAAGGCTGTAAAATAACAAAATGTGAAGCACTGGGAATACTTTCCGGATGCATTGTACTGTACATGTGCAGAACCAAGAATGCGCCACGACATCATCATACCATTGAGAATTAGTGGAAAGTGTTTTGCCATTGTAGCGGGGAATTAAGTTATTAAAAATATATGATGATGTACATGGACTCATATATAATGATTGTTAATTGTTTGTTTAAAAAAAGTTATATCATATCCTTTACAGAGGCCTCCACCTGGACTTTCCTCATTCTCCTTTCAGTGCTATTTATGGGGTGCCCATTAACAGCCCTGGGACGCTGTACCCGACTGACCTGCCCCCGCCGTATGAGTCTGTGGTAGGGCAGACCCCTGCAAGCCAGGTGAGGACGGATTTTACATAAGGGGGCTTAACTTTAATGTTTGTTTTTTGCTAAAGCACCGAATATTAAGGCTTTCTGAGATACATATTCTTTAAAAGACATTGTGTTATATTATATCCTGCTGCTTACTCCACATCCAGGTGGATTGGACCAATCCAAGCTGTCAGGTACATTAAAGGGGAACCAAACTTTTGGGGGAATTTTGCCTAACATTCACAATTCTTATGTGAGACCAGCACACGTTTTTCTTTTTTTATGCATTCTAACTCGTCAATCAATGCCAACCAAAGTCAGCGAACAACGGAGCTAATAGAAGTCGCTCTATTCGTCTTATGAAGCAAACATCATCCAAAAACATCCATCAACTTTTTTATATACCCTCTGTAACAGGGGTGGGCATTACGTCGATCGCGATCGACTTGTCGATCTCGGAGGCTGTGTCAGTCGATCTCAAGCCAGGCATTAAAAAATAGACATAAAAATGAGCAATCATCAATCATACCAAGACTTCACTTTCGTCAGTTGTTTGACATTCTCGGCACCCGAGGATCTTGTGAGATGACGCTGGCTGCTGCGAGCTCATTTTTAAGAAAAAAATCACTAACAGGGCGGACGCAGAGAAACACATTTTATTTCTAGAGACTCCGTACCTACTGTAAAAACTCTAAAGACCGACAGCACAGTTCCTGTCTTCACCATAAAAGACATGTTTCATCCTGCCTGTGCTAACAAAATAAGAGTCTCAGAAAGCTAGCGTGCACAAGCTAGCAAGCTACGGAGTTTGATGCCAATGTATTTCTCCCCCGCCCTCAGCGACCGCTTTCTCACTTGCTTGCCCACCCGCACACTCACTGACGTCACTCACCTGCTGCCAGACATTAAAGGGCCACACACACATATGCTACTCTCATAACAAAGTGTTTAAAAACGAGTATGCAAGTTGGACAAACGAGATGCCAAATCCAACCACTTTCATGTGGTATTGGACAGAAAGGAGGACTTTTTTTTTCCTCCATTTAAAAATGCGGACGTTGTCAGCACCACTGTCTGATTCCAATCAATGCAAGTCATCAGAATCAAATACACCAACTTATATTCTTGTCTTCATGAAAGAAAAAAATCTATGTGTGTTAAACATGCTTGTATTATCATTAAACACCATTAACTTGTTAACAAAAATGTCTCTTTCATAAATAAATAAATATAAATTATAAATAGGAATGAGGTAGATCTCCTCGACTTGGTCAATTGAAAAGTAGCTCACCTGCAGAAAAAGTGTGGGCGCCCCTGCTCTGTAAGTATATATGGAAACTAGTACCAGCCATGATAATAATAGTATGTAATAGTTTTGTATTTTGATCATGTTAGGCATACAGCGGCATATTAATTTCACAGACATCACATTGTTCGCTTTTTCTTTCAACAATAACAACACGACTACTCACGGCCGACTTCATGAGCGCCAACAACAATTACTGTGGGACAAATGACGATCCAGAACCTTATATTTTTCAGCATGAATATAAGGAGCATAATCTACAAACCCCGTTTCCATATGAGTTGGGAAATTGTGTTAGATGTAAATATAAACGGAATACAATGATTTACAAATCATTTTCAACCCATATTCAATTAAATGCACTACAAAGACAATATATTTGATGTTCAAACTCATAAACTTTATTTAATTTTTGCAAATAATAATTAACTTAGAATTTCATGGCTGCAACACGTGCCAAAGTAGTTGGGAAAGGGCATGTGTTAAATCACATTTTCTTTTAACAACACTCAATAAACGTTTGGGAACTGAGGAAATTAATTGTTGAATCTTTGAAAGTGGAATTCTTTCCCATTCTTGTTTTATGTAGAGCTTCAGTTGTTCAACAGTCCGGGGTCTCCGCTGTCATATTTTACGCTTCATAATGCGCCACACATTTTCGATGGGAGACAGGTCTGGACTGTAGGAAGGCCAGGAAAGTACCCACACTCTTTTACTATGAAGCCACGCTGTTGTAACACGTGGCTTGGCATCGTCTTGCTGAAATAAGCAGGGGCGTCCATGATAACGTTGCTTGGATGACAGCATATGTTGCTCCAAAACCTGTATGGACCTTTCAGCATTAATGGTGCCTTCACAGATGTGTACGTTACCCATGCCTTGGGCACTAATACCCCCCCATACCATCAGAGATGCTGGCTTTTGATGAACTTTGCGCCTATAAAAATCTGAATGGTTATTTTCCTCTTTGTTCTGGAGGACACAACGTCCTTTGTTTCCAAATATAATTTGGAATGTGGACTCGTCAGACCACAGAACACTTTTCCACTTTGCATCAGTCCATCTTAGATGATATCGGGCCCAGAGAAGACGGCGGCGTTTCAGGGTATTGTTTGATAAATGGGTTTGGCTTTGCATAGTAGAGTTTTAACTTGCAATTACAGATGGAGCGACCAACTGTAGTTACTGACAGTGGTTTTATGAAGTGTTCCTGAGCCCATGTGGTGATATCCTTTACCCACTGATGTCGGTTTTTGATGCAGTACCACCTGAGAGATCAAAGGTCCATAATATGTTCGCTTACGTGCAGGGATTTCTCCAGATTCTCTGAACCTTTTGATGATTCTACGGACCGTAGTTGGTAAAATCTCAAAATTCCTTGCAATAGCTTTTTGAGAAATGTTGTTCTAAAACTGTTCGACAATTTGCTTACACATTGGTGACCCTCACCCCATCCTTGTTTGTGAATTACCTAGCATTTCATGGAAGCTGCTTTATTACCCATTAATGGCACCCAACTGTTCCCAATTAGCTTGCACACCTGTGGGGTGTTCCATATACAATAAGTGTTTGATGAGAATTCCTCAACTTTATCAGTATTTAATGCCACCTTTTCCAACTTTTTTGTCACATGTTGCTGGAATCAAATTCTAAAGTTAATGATTATTTGCAACAACAAAAAATGTATTTGCATTCAATTGAATATGGGTTGAAAAGGATTTGCAAATCATAGTTTTCCGTTTATATTTACATCTAACACAATTTCCAAACTCATATGGAAACAGGGTTTGTAATATATAATAAGATATCTCATTATCAACCCACAGAGAATATCAGATTTAATTAGCTTCACAGGAAAAAAGTTTAAGTGCATATACACATCATATATGTTGTCTTTGTAGCATATTCAACTGAATATGGGTTGAAAATGATTTCCAAATCATTGTATTCCGTTTATATTAACATTTAACCCAATTTCCCAACTCATATGGAAACAGGGTTTGTACAAGTTTTAGAAGTGATAAACAGATCCAGCTTTAGTGAAACACTAAGCATTGCAGTATTGCAAAGTGCAGTGACGTGCGGTGAACTATACACCATAGATACTTTTGGAGGGTTTTTTTTTTTCTTTTTTTTTTTAACTTAAATTCATATGAGCAGTTCCAACCATTGTTGATTGAGTTTGCACATAAGAATAACATGAAAACAAAGGGAGTAATTTGCTTTCATAAAAACGTTATCATAATGATATTATGGTTTGACAAATTGGTCCAAAAAGTATTTGACAAAGTTGTTATTAAATACTTTTTGGTCCCATTTTCTTTTATCAAAATAAACTATTATTGCAAGTGTATCTTACCTTTCTGTATTTGTACCTGAAGCAGCAATAACACCCACAAACGCTGGCTTACTGTAATAAAAATTCCATGTTTGTTATAAATACGGTTTAAGAAAAAAGAAAAAAGGCTGGCTTCCGCTGAAGAGACATGTGTCTGCTAGCTTAAGTGCCCCCATTTCTCCCAGTGTGGCGAGTCAGATTACTGCTGAGGAATTTAACAATATATCGCCCCCTACTTTGAGGCAGAGGTACTTTCTGCCTCATGGCCTGCCTTTTCCCCGTGGCATCAAGCACGCGCCCCCTCTCACGCACACGCTCAATACACTTTGTGTGTAGCCGTGGAGGCACCACCTGTGTCTGCCTCACTTCTGGTCTGCTGCGTTATTTTGATCAGGAAACACAGAATTTCCGCGATTTTGACCATGAGAATGATCCAAATATACAGGAACCACACCAAAATCACATAGAAAGCATAAACCAAAAGAGAAATATTCAAACTTATTTTATTACTCTGTTTTTTGAACATCTCATAGTTGAGCCTTTTACCCCTTCTGGTGGCAAGGTGAGGCACTGCCTCACTTGCCTCCCCTTACAGCACGTCACTGGCAAAGTGCTGAACAAGAAATACAAACTACGAGCATAATAATATAGAAGAATCACTTACTGTACAATATCTACTCACACTGTGATGCCGACTGATGGTGTATTTATATATTCGTATTTAGAAGAAGAATGAATCATAATCCTCACATAGGTTAAATGGTGGCCACAAATGGGCAGGTTTTTTTCATGTTTTTCTTGCCATCTCCGGGTTTAAATTGATTCTCAAAGTTGGTCAACCCCTTGGTTTACGGCAGGGGTGTCAAACTAATTTTAGATCAGGGGCCACATGGAGAAAAATCTACTCCCAAGTGGGTAAAATCACGGCACGATTACTTAAAAATAAAGACAACTTCAGATTGTTTTCTTTTTTTTAAAAAAGAGCAAGTTTTGAAATGTACAAATCATTATATTGTTGTTGTTTTCTTACAATTAACTGTTGCGGTTATTACTAAATATATTTTATTTGTGGCTAATTATATTTTCTGAATAAATTACGTGATAATGTTCATCAGTCAACTCATTGGTGTTCGTTTTCAATCTATCAACATTAAAAAATACATCAAAATCAAATTATAGTTTGTTATTTATGTAGTTTGATCATTTTCCTCGACTAATGTACCAACATAATGTGGTTTATTTTGTGCATATGTAGCATAATCTGCAAAGATACAAATAAGTGCTATTGCGACATCTAGTGGACACATTTAGAACAGTTGTTTCTTTCATTCAAAAATTTCAGGTACATTTTTATACTTAGCAAACTCATCCCGCGGGCCGGATAAAACCTGTCCCCAGGCCTGATCCGGCCCTTGGGCCGTACGTTTGACGCCCCTGGTTTACGGCTACAACCATCTCCTATACAAATGAAAGCCTTGATTTATGAACTAAATGCTAGAATACACTTTTACCAACAATTTTTTTGTCATTTCAACACAAAATCTGAGTTGTGCATAGCAACATGTTGTATAAATGTTACCTAAATGAGTATTTCTCGGACATTTTCAATTTGTAAAAATAGCTCTAATAGGACAACGGTTGGAGACTCCTCGTCTATACAAACACAATTCATTGTCCACAGCCACATGTAAAAAAAAAACCAAAATAATCACATTTGTTTTTATAATATTGTCGACAACTGATTTCCCTTATCATCCCATAATTCATCATTTCATTTGCCAGCAATGAGTTGTTGTGGGTACTTGTTGAATGATCACTCAAAACTGCAATAATCAATAATTTGACAGAATAACACACATCTGTTAGCCTCTCGTGTAATTATTTGAGGCATGTTTGCTTGATGAAGGAGTTGCGTCATTTTCAAACCAAATGCATGAGCAGAGCTCCCAAGTCCTTTGAATGACACAAAATGATTGACATGATCTGGTATTACAGTGCCCTCTATTGGCCAGTAGTGGCACTGAAGACCACAGCTGCCATTACAAAGCACGGTGTAGTGGAATGGTCCGAAACTTAACTGCAAACAAAGTGGTTTTAGTACAAAAGTTTTATTTACCCAATATCAATAACTACAGGTTGGATTTAATTGCCCATATGCAGACAGACATCGTCTTCCAGAGGAAACAGAATCAAACGAAAAACATGCAAATCATCTTTCTTCTCTTGGTCCCCTGCTTTTTTATAAGACTCCTCATGGGTCAAGGTCCAGTTGTTTTTGCCACTGCTGGCATCATCATAGTCAAGGCTCTCCTAGTCATAACAAATAGTCATAACATTTCTTAGAATGGTCATAGTGCCCACAAACTGAACTTTACCTTATATTTTGTTTCCCAGTGATTCAGAAATAGGCTTTTGGATAGACTTATTTTTCGGACTTTAACAGACACAAAATATGGTATAAAGCAGGGGTAGAGAACCTATGGCTCGGGAGCCAGATGTGGCTCTTTTGATGACTGCATCTGGCTCTCAGATAAATCTGAGCTGGCATTGCTTAACACGATAAATAATGAATAATTCCACTTGTAATCACAGTGTTAAAAATAATCTTCAAAATATAAAATATTCTCATGCATTTTTAATCCATCCATCCGTTTCTACCGCACCTGTTCAAGAAGTTGCATTAATGGTAAGAAGTTATTTATTTTTTGTTGGTTAGCGTGGGGCTTGCCCTCCTGGAGGTTCTTCAGACCACCAAGCATCGACATGAGAGCCTGTTTCAGGGTTACACTATTGTTTTATTTTTCTATAAGTCACTCAGTTGCTTTCCAGCAATTGTATTTTTCTCTTTCGTTTTCGCTCGCGCTCTGGCTCCAGCCCCAACCCCGTCTCTCCTCCTGGCTGCTGCTTATTACAGAGTGACAGGTGATTAGATAACAAGGCCCAGGTGGGCCGTCTACGCACCTGTCGCTGATTTAGAGGCCGGTCCTGGCACACCCCAGTTAACTGCAGGCCCACAGGCCACGCCCCCTCCACAGTTAGCTTTAGAATAACAATGTTATTACAAAGAATAAGAGACCTATTATACTCTAGAAATGTTGGTCTCACTTAATAATGCACACGTTTAGTTGTGTTCAGTGTTAAAAAATATATTATATGGCTCTTACGGAAATACATTTTAAAATATTTGGCTTTTTGGCTCTCTCAGCCAAAAATGTTCCCGACCCCTGGGCTAAATTTCTCTCAATAAAGTCAGAAATTCCACGACAACAGCATGAAAAAAATGAAACTAATGATGCAATTGCACTTTCTGGTGTTGACTATTGGGATTCTCCCAACAGGTCACCACCAGCATCGAACAACAGGCCACGGAATCCAGTCCATGTGACAGAAACACAACGGCAGGACTTAGTACTCAGGGTAAACCTTTTGTCTGCACTCTCTGAACGTTGCATTTTTTTTGTGTGCATACCAGTAATGTCTTGATTTCACATCTCCAGCCTCAGTGGACAGCGCATCCTTGATGGTGTCAGAAGTTGCTGATCAGGACCACAGCGGCTCCTCGGAGGACTTGTGCTCACTAGAGGTGCAAGGCTCAGACTCCTCTCCCTATAGCACTCCCCACAATGCGCTCACCGATGGAAGCTGCACCAGCCTGGAGCTTTGCACGCGCACGCGATGCCACTATGGCTTATCAAACACGGATGCCCGCCCCAGTGACACCGGGTTCAGTGAGTCCTCACACACCCAGGAGTCTCTCGAACGCTCTCCGGACTGGTCCTCGGAAAACTACAGCAATCTGGACCAGGAGGATTCTGCGGATCACTCTCGCGCTTGTGAGGAACTCAGGCCTGCCATGCACCTTTGCGATGAGCTTGCGTCCGCCAAACATTTTCCGGAGGAGCCAGCGAAAGTGTCACCACATTCTCTTATCAAAGCGCGAATGATGAGCCGGAAGCTCCCGCTTGCTGTCGCCACACCGCCGCCTCCCCAGCCTTGCTCCCCGACTTCCGTGGCCTCTTCCGGTGGAACTTCAGCCATCAGTCCCTTGGCTCCCTCTCCTTCTCCCTCCCCTCCTAGCAGGCTACGAGGCCCCCGGCTGTGCTTCAGTGTATGGTCCCCGTCCTCTACTCCACAGCCACCGTCTACCTCATCTCAAAGCGGATGTTCACCCTCAGAGAGACCCCGGGTGCTCCGTGCAGCCAGGAGGTGCCGCAAGCTGGCACGTATTGTCCGCTCCACCAGTGACCCTATCTCTTGCTCCTCTAATACCAGAAGTAAGTTAGAATGTGTTTTTTTATTCATCTCACAACTAGCATGCCGATCATCTTGGCTTTCCGACCAAAGAATGCCTTTACAAGGGTACTTCTGTGTTTGATTATAACCCATTCCAAAAGGTCCGATACAGACCTTTAAAGGCCTACCGAAATTAGATTTTCTTATTTAAACAGGGATAGCAGGTCCATTCTATGTGTCATATTTGATCATTTCGCGATATTGCCATATTTTTGCTGAAAGGATTTAGCAGAGAACATCGACGATAAAGTTCGCAACTTTTGGTTGCTAATAAAAAAGCCGTGCCTGAACCGGAAGTAGCAGACGATGTGCGCGTGACGTCATGGGTTGTTGGGCTCCTCACATCCTCACATTGTTTATAATCATAGCCACCAGCAACAAGAGCGATTCAGACCGAGAAAGCGACGATTTCTACATTATTTTGAGCGGGGATGAAAGATTCGTGGATGAGTGAAGCACAAAAAAAAATAAAATAAAAATAAAAAATAAAAAAAGGCGACGGCTCCAGTGGGAGCGATTCAGATGTTATTAGACACATTTACTAGGATAATTCTGGAAAATCCCTTATCTGCTTATTGTGTTTATAGTGTTTTAGTGAGATTATAAAGTCATACTTGAAAGTCAGAGGGCCGTGGTGAACGCCAGTGTCTCTGAGAGAAGCCATGGAGGAGCCAAGATCACAGCTCCCTTTTGGAAAGCTGCTGCAGGATGTCGCGTAATCCGCTCCAGTCTCTGGTAAGAGCCGACTTAATATCACAATTGGTTGACATGTGGTAGAGAAACATGTTCGCTTGACTGCTCTGTTTTAAAGCTTCACAACAAACAAAGAAACACCGGCTGTATTTCGGTTGCTAAAGGCAGCTGCAATCCACCGCTTTCCACCAACAGCATTGTTCTTTATAGTCTCCATTATTAATTGAACAAATTGCAAAAGTTTCAGTAACACAGATGTTCAAAATACTGTGTAATCGCGCGATGACCGTATGTGGTGCTGGGCTGAAATGGCCGCTCCAACCCATAACGTCACAAGCACGCGTCAACATAAGCGTCATCATTCCGTGACGTTTTCAACAAGGATACCTCGCGGGAAATTTTAAATTGCAATTAAGTAAACTAAAAAGGCCGTATTGGCATGTGTTGGAATGTTAATATTTCATCATTGATTTATAAACTATCAGACTGCGTGGTCGGTAGTAGTGGGTTTCGGTAGGCCTTTAACTATAAGGCCTATTGTTGGGCCACTAAAAAAATTAGGTTTCCATACACTAGACCAGTGGTTCTCAACTTTTTTTCAGTGATGTACCCCCTGTAAAAATTTTTTTTTAATTCAAGTACCCCCTAATCAGAGCAAAGCATTTTTGGTTAAAAAAAAGAGATAAATAAAATACAGCATTATGCCATCAGTCTCTGATTTATTCAATTGTATAACAGGGCAAAATATTGCTCATTTGTAGTGGTCTTTCTTGAAGTATTTGGAAAAAAAGTTATAAAAACAACTTAAAACTTGTTGAAAAATAAACAAGAGATTCAATTATAAATAAAGATGTCTACACATAGAAGTAATCATCAACTTAAAGTGCCCTCTTCGGGAATTGTAATAGAGATCCATCTGGATTCATGCACTTAATTCTAAAAATTTCTTCACAAAAAAAGAACATTTTAAAAATAAACAATATTTATGGGACATGTCCACAAAAAATCTAGCTGTCAACACTAAATATTGCATTGTTGCATTTCTTTTCACAGTTTCGTATTTTGTTGGATTATCATTCAATAAATATATTTATAAAGGATTTTTGAATTGTTGCTATTTTTAGAATATTTTTAAAAAATCTCACGTACCCCTTGGTATACCTTCAAGTACCCCCATTTGAGAACCACTGCACTAGACTAGGCCTGGGCAATTAGAATAGAATAATAGAATATAATAGAGTTTTATTGTCATTATTGCAGTGAACAGGTTCAAAGAACAACAAAATTGGAGCAGATCTCCTAAGGTGCATGTAAAATTTGGTAATATAAATAGTAAAAAAAAGATAGAAATAAGAGATGCATCTACAGTATATACAGTATATGTGTATATATCCACACACAGGCATATATGCATACATATGAATATATATATACACGTATACATATAACATTATTCCACATTATAGTCCGAAAAAATAAAAAGACATGAGGACATGATGGACACATTGTGCTCACTCAGTGCCTGTTTGGTTTTAGTTTGTTGTGGTTTTATTTTGACTTGGGGGCCAAATTTAGAGAAAAAAATGTGCCTGTGTGCCGGTATATCTAATTTTTAAGAACACTAATACAAAACTTCACAATAATGTCTGATTGAATGCTAAAAACTTTATGAAGGATCGCCTTAAAAAACGCAATGGAAATGTCGAGCTTTTTTACTGAATGAGACACCCAGAATGTACATGAAAATAAAGAATGTGGGATTTACAATATTAACTATGAACGATAAAACACTGAATATTGACAACTTATGAACGCCTCACCCCATCTCCCTCCACATACTTTAAAATCAAGCGAAACGCAACAAAAATGCAACAAACACAGCTAAATATAAACGCTAAAAAAAAAATGTAAAAAAGCATATTTACGGCTAGCCTCTCTGGAAACACTGTGGAAACGCTCCACACCCACACTGCTTAGTACCTTGTCGGAGCTGCTGTGACTTAGATTACCATAGTAACTAATTAGATTACCATAGTAACTAATTAGATTACCATAGTAACTAGTATATCATGCAAAACAGCAGATTCCAACCATTGAAATACTTTGTATAGTTGAAGACTTACAGTCATTAGAAAACATCACTGCCCATCATAATGGCAGCTACACTTTGCATTTTAAAGATCAAAAAAAGCAATTTGAAAAGCCTAACAGGCCGCATGTGGACCGCGGGCCTTAATTTGCCAGGTCTGCACTAGACACTCAAAGCGCGCACAAAGACGTGAGAACCCATCATTCATTCACTCCTCATTCACACATTGGTGGTGGTAAACTACATTTGTAGCCTGCAAGGCTTGAATTTAACCACGGCAACCGCGACAGCCCTCGTCATTTGTCATAATACCCTAAAAAAATGTTACCAGCATCGACGGAAAGAACATGTTCTGACGCCCTCGACTTTTTACTTGTTAGTGGACGAGGAATTTAACAATAAAGGGTATATTGATAATTTGCGCTAAAATGATGACGAATACCGTTTAATTTTTTTAATTACCGGAAACCTGTCATTAATTAATGCATTTTAGGCAAAGCAAAGTCAGGAACATGCGAAATAGCGTCGTTTTGGCTTGATGATCATGGCTGGACAAGCTACACGGACTTTGCTCCGGACATTTCCCCTTGGAGTAAACGGAGCCAAGCGCCGTGCGTTTAAGAGCGCGCTGCTGTGTTTGGATGAAGACAGGTGTGGACAATATTGGAGACACTTGTCCCCACACTAAAAGTACACAGCGAAGGCGAAAACTATTTGATGTTGCTTTAATTTAGTCAATGCAGCGTTCCTCAGCTGCTGTGACTGACAGTTAATGACGTGAGGAAACACGCTGCATGCGATGTGTCGTGAACGTTGTAACAACTTGTTTCTAAAGTTTTTAGTTTGTTTATTGGGATGCACCCTTGTCCTTTATTTAACTCCCAACTGTATCAGTTTTCAAATAACTAGCTAAAATGTTTTGTCATCTCATCAAATTGAACATGAAGATTGTGTATTCGATGTGAGAGGTGTCACTCTTTATTTTTGTTGGCCAAAGTGTTGCACTGAACTACAAGGAGGCGTTGTTGAAGAAGAACAAAGCTTGTTTATTAGACTTTATCTTCATTAGCCAAACTGCTTTGAGTTTTTTTGTGTGTGTGTTTTTTCATGTCACAAAAGGTGTTTAAAAATCTTCATGTGACACATCATTTTGTTAATGTTTTATTGTGTAGAGTTAATTCCTATACGACATATTTCTTCTCAAACTCTTAATGGATCTTTCCTGATACAGCATCTAAATGTACCTGTAAATGTACATAACTTAAAAACCTAAATAAATCATTTTTGAAAATACCTCCCTCTATCAAAATGTAAAAACAGCGATAAAAAGCTGACAAGTTGATATTAATCATGACTTTTAAAAAAACAGTTGTATAAATATACTGTACTGTTCTGTGTATAGATAGATAGATAGATAGATAGATAGATAGATAGATAGATGGATAGATAGATAGATAGATAGATAGATAGATAGATAGATAGATAGATAGATAGATAGATAGATAGATAGATAAATAAATAAATAATACTTTATTGATTCCTTCATAAAAATCATATATATATATATATATATATATATATATATATATATATATATATATATATATATATATATATATATATATATATATATATATATATATATATATATATATATATAGTATTTGTATAGAGTATACAACACTTGCCTTAACCTTAAAAAGTTAAAATTCAAGGCCGGCAGCCGCACAGTTAAAATCAAGAGTATACATGGGGACGGCTTGGCGAAGTTGGCAGAGTACCTGTGCCAGCAATCTGAGGGTTATTGGTTCAATCCCCACCTTCTACCATCCTAGTCACGTCCGTTGTGTCCTTGGGCAAGACACTTCACCCTTACTCCTGATGGATCCTGGTGAGCGCCATGCATGGCAGTTCCCGCCGTCAGTGTGTGAATGTGCGGATGTGGAAATACTGTCAAAACGCTTTAGGCTAAAAAAAAAAAAAGGGGGGGGGGGTTGGTGTAGAAAAGCGCTATACAAGTACAACCCATTTACCATATATATATATATATATATATATATATATATATATATATATATATATAAGGTTAAGGCAAGTGTTGCATACTCTATATATATATATATATGTATATATGTATATATATATATATATATATATATATATATATATATATATATATATATATGTGTGTGTGTATAGTATTTACATAGAGTATACAACACTTGTATGTGTATATATATACATATAAAGTTTTTTATATAGAGTATACAACACTTGCCTTAACCTTTAAAAAGTTAAAATTCAAGGCCGGCAGCTGCACAGTTAAAATCAAGAGTAAGATTGATAATTCAGTGTTAGTATTTGAGTGGACCCTGGGCCCCTCTGTAGTGGAAAAGTTGGGCCCCAAAGTCAAAAAGGTTAAGAACCCTCAAACGACTCGTAATAAAAGCATGCATTAGCATATCCTACTATGTCAGAGAATAGGGAGAACTCTGGGTATTTTTTAAGAAAATTGTATATATTTTTGTTATATTTCTAACATGTGAAATAAACAGAGGTACTACTGTATTGAGTTGGACATTTTTGGTTTCTGTGTGTCGTCTTCTCCAGGAGAGCATTGGTCTTCTAACTCTTCAATGAATCCCTCGGCTGACGATTCAGCTCATACATCACCAGAGCAAGGTACACTTTGTTAACTGCACTTAAGATACATATCTAGTATCTGGTATCTACCATGTTCTTTGCTAAAAAAAAAAGTAAAAAGTAAAAAAAGTGCCTGTTTCAATTGATGTTTGTGAAATGAAATTTAAGGACCGTTTGTGTTCACGTGGGTAGCAGTGTGAAAGGAAGGACAACAGCCATATAACTGCTGTCTGGATACGCTGCATTAAAACGTGCACGCAGTGACTTCCTGTTTAGTGCAAGGTTACCTTCAAAATAAAAGCTTGTTTTAACCTGATTCTACCACAACAACTTAAAGTAGATGTAATTATTTTGTTATCCGCTGGAAGAAAGATTTGTGCATGTAATACAATCTGTATTACCTCTCATCAGGAGATTATGTATTTGCCAGGGTTTGTCAGTAAGTTAGTTATTACTTAGTTAAGGAAAGGTCTGAAATCTTTAAAAATAATATTATGTTTACGTTACGTGGCCCCGCCTCCACTCACAGAGACAAAGACAGTGGTTGACTAATACTTTGTTTATTTCACGACTGAACCCTTTTGTGGACATAAACAGACAAACAAGACAAACCCGCAGGAAAATGATAGAAAACGGCATTGGGAAAAGGTGATTTGATTTTGGGGGTGATCCAGATCAAAGTAGGGGTTCAAGTTTGTGTTTAAAGGATTATTTTCTATTGGGAGATTTGCACTCTTAGATTGATTTTCAAGTTGTTATTGTATTCAAGATATAGACAAAAATATTGTATGTATTGGGTAGCGAATTCGGTAATTTTATAGGTACCGACCGGAATCCATCGGTACTACAGTCGAGTTGCAGACTCAAAACCGACTAAAATACCTGGCCATGAAACAAGCAGTCAAGCACTCATAGTGGACTTAGCCGGTCTGCCTTTAGGTAATCTTACAATTTTCCATGCCAACAAAGCAAGAAGAAGGTGCTCAAAAGGCTCCACTTTTCAAAATGCTAATTTACATTGGATTTGCCCTCGACATGCTATGGATTAGCATTATAAAAAGTACAACTAAGATGCTTATTACAATCCAACAACTCGTATGTAAAAACAACAATACTTACAGTTCAAACACTTTCTATGGCTCAACAAATGACAAAAACTGCTACATTTAACTTAATTGCAAAGACTTCTTTCCTGACTAAGGCAACACACCGTAGTCTAACTACTGCCATCTAACGTCTTGGAATTGCATCAGCATGCAAAGTCTACAATATAATAGAGTACAGTGCAGTACTTTCAAAAAAGGCACAGATAACAGCACAGTTCAGTGTTAAATGTTCAATACAAAAAAAACTTATTTTATTATCAAACAACATTTATTGACGCATTTGAACACACACGAAAGTGCAGAAAATTTGTACCGGTATCGTTTCCCAGGCAGCAAAAATTGGTACCGTATTGATTCAAATGGAAAAGGTACCCTTCCCTAGTTACTGCTAAAAACCCCAGCAGCTTCATATGAAATCTTATCTATAACATGGCCGGAAACCAACATTGAATGACCGTGACCTTTGATCTCTCAGACGGCACTGTATCAAAAACCAACATCAATCTCTAAAGGATATCACTACATGGGCTCAGGAAAATTTCAGAAAACCACTGTCACCAAATACAGTTTGTCGCTACATCTGTAAGTGGAAGCTCTACTATGCAAAGTGAAAGCCATTTCTCAACAACATCCAGAAACGGCGCCGGCTTCTCTGGGCCCAAGATCATCTAAGATGGTCTGATGCAAAGTGGAAAAGTGTTCTGTGGTCTGACGAGTCCACATTTCAAATTGTTTTTGGAAATATTCGACATCGTGTCATTTGGACAAAAGGGGAAGCGAACCATCCAGACTGTTATCGACGCAAAGTTCAAAAGCCAGCATCTGTGATGGTATAGGGGTGCATTAGTGCCCAAGGCATGGGTAACTTACACATCTGTAAAGGCACCATTAATGCTGAAAGGTACATACAGGTTTTGGAACAAATTATGCTGCCATCTAAGTGTCGTCCTTTTCATGGACGCCCCTGCTTATTTCAGCAAGACAATACCAAGCAACATTCAGCACGTGTTACAACAGCGTGGCTTAGTAAAAAAAGAGTGTTGGTACTTTCCTGGCCCGCCTGCAGTCCAGACCTGTCTCCTATCGAAAATGTGTGGCGCATTATGAAGCGTAAAATATGACAGTGGTGACCCCGGACTGTTGAACAACTGAAGCTCTACATAAATCAAGAATGGGAAAGAATTCCACTTTCAAAGCTTCAACAATTAGTTTCCTCAGTTCCAAAACGTTTGAGTTTTGTTAAAAGAAAGGGTGATGTAACACAGTGGTGAACATGCCCTTTCCCAACTACTTTGGCACGTGTTGCTGCCATGAAATTCTAAGTTAATTATTATTTGCAAAAAAAAAATAAAGTTTATGAGTTTGAATATCAAATATCTTGTCTTTGTAGTGCATTCAATTGGATATGGGTTGAAAAGGATTTAAAAATCATTGTATTCCGTTTATATTTACATCTAACACAATTTCCCAACTCATATGGAAACAGGGTTTGTACATAAATAACATCCTGTAATTGAATTTTGATGTAAATCTTTTATCTTGACGGATTAAAAATTAACACCAAATAGAGCATTTTAAAACTCTGTCACACTATATTCCACCTGTTTGACCGATGAACATTATCACATCATTTATTCAGAACGTATAAATAACGAAAAATGAAGATAGAATACTATTGACCGCAACATTTAAGTGTAAAAAAAAAAAAAAAAGAATATTATGATTTGTACATTTTCAGAACGGGCTTGTTAAAATTGTAAAAAAAGGAAACAATCCGAATTTGTCTTTATTTTTAGGTTATCATGCCATAATTTTACCACTTTGGCCCACTTGGGAGTACATTTTTCTCCATGTGGCCCCCCCAAACTAAAATGAAATGACACCCCCGCCTTAAGCACTTCAAACACCTTAAGGGTGAATGAGAACAGAGATCAGAACTCCGACTTCCTGGATTAACGAACAACAACAAAAATTTAAATGCTGCAACTTTTTGTGTGTTTTTGTAAAACTTTCCTGAATTACGGTAAATGTGGGCTATGTTTTACAAAAACATCAGATTTTTTTTTTACGTCCGTGCACATGCTGACCGTGTATCCTCTGTTTTGTCTTCAGAGCCATCAGGCGTTTCATCGGATGGCGTCGGCGCCAAACCCAGCGGTGCCAAGAAGCAGCAAAAGGAGGGCAAAAAAGCAGACCTCCACCCTAAAAGTAGAGCTCTGCAAGCGCGCTCCCCCCGTGAACAGCCCCAATCACTGGCTGACCTTAAAATGTTTAAAGACACTAAAATTTTAGTGGCCAAGTTCCTGGAGCATTCCAGCTGCAATTTATCACCTGAGGTCCAGCAAGTCGTCAATAACATCAAGTGTGTCATCAAGTCCGATGAGAAGCACATGGAGGAGGCGATATTTAGTGCCAATGTCATAGATCAGGTAACTACACTGCTTTTTTTAATCACATTATCATTATTGTCATATTGTCATCTTTCACTTTAAAGCAGGGGTCTGAAACTCAGTTTACCTGGGGGCCACGGGATGCCGAGTCTGGGTGAGACTGAGCCGCAAGAAAAGATTTCTTAAAATAAAACATTGCATACTCCTCTGCATGTCGAGTTGTTTAACGAGGTTTTAAATTGTATCCCTTGTGCACCGCAACTTTCTCTGTGCAAATAAGACACGCCGGGGTGACCCTGTGCTCAACATGGAAATATTACATCTCCCGCTTTTCCTGGAATTGTCTTTGCTAATCACTAACCATTCTCTTCACTGCAGGCTTTGAAAAAGACATGTTCGGGGTTGTGGAATATATTTCTTTTTAGCCAACGCACGGAGAATAATGTTATTTCTGCAATGTGTGTCGTTCCGCTTTTCCTCGGCGGTCGGCGGATAATAGCCAGGAAAGTACAGAGATAGCGAGCGCAAAAAAGTGACGGCTCCCGGAGTGTTATCCGGCGTCATATAGAAATATATGTAGTGTTCATCGTGTGAGGCAGTGCAAATTAAGCAATAAAAAAAATAAATAACGGTTTGAAATGGTCCAGGTTATCGGGGACTGTTATTACTGACGGACAGGTGTCGCAGTGTGACTGCAGCCAGGCACGTAAGAAAACCTTCGTCTCCATGGCAACATCTCTGTCGCTTTCACTCATTTGCTGCTTTTCCACTAATGCAGGGGTAGGCAACCCAGAATGTTGAAAGAGCATTTTTGGACCCAAATAACACAACCCTGTCAAGCACCATTCATATAAAACCTGCAGGCCGCACTTGCAGTAAACTTTCATATTAAGGTGGGGGCCGCGAAATAATGTCTCGCGGGCCGCGTGTCTGAGACCAGTGCTTTAAAAAAACATCCAGTGGGTTCTTTTGTCATTATTGGTGGGAAGTCCTGAAAGGACTTAATGTAATCCATCAAGTCAAAAAAAAAAGACACGCTTGCTCACTGGACAGTACGTTCATGCATGTAAAAGAGAAACATCAAATAATTCATGCTAATGCTCGTCCCATGAGCTGATGCAGCATCATCAACAGGCCAGGGCAGAGGCATCAACTAACCCTGGCTTCAGAGGCCATCATGCCATCAACCTGTCCTTGAGTAAATTAGCAGTGAGTGTCTGTGATGCAGATGTGAAGAAATACATTTAAATTGCATGCTTACGTGAATAGAGATCACATAATTATGTTTTGTTTATTTTATTTCTATTTTTTGGGCATATTATGCACTGTGGTCAAAGAAATGCATTAACGTTTTCAAATCAAAATGAAAAGTGCTTTTGCGATCCGGGGCACAGATCGTTTGTTGTTCAGATTTTTGAGTTTGTGTGTGCACTTCCTGGTATATTCTGTCTTCATGGTTACCTCATTTGTTCCACCTGCACTGGCCTTTTGACGCACACCTGTTTATGATTATTGTTTCTGTATTTAAACCTGCCTCCTCCCTTTGTTCGGTCTTGGTTCGTTGATTGCTACATGCAACTTTCACGTTGGTTATTCTGCTTGCTGTGTATCTGTGCTAAGTAACGTCTTAGCTTCCGTGCGCTCGGCACGCGCGTCTTGGACTCTTTAAACTCGATGCTTGTTAGCCGTAGCTTCCCGTGCGAAGGCACGTGCTTTCTTTTGCTCTTTTGCACCAGTGTTCTTTTGTTTTTGCATATTAAACCAAGCTCCTACCTGCAATCCCTGCTTGTCCTGGTCCTCGTACATCCGGGTGTGACTCAACACGCGTGACAAGTTCTGTATTTAACTTCCATGTTCTTGTTACCTAACGGCAGTGGTGGGCCGTTTGGTTCTCACCTTAGGCCTTCAGTGATGCCCTACTTCGTCCAACTTCCCCTCTCGAAATACCGCAATTTATGTCACCACATGGCCAGAAGTTGTTTTTATTTTTAAGTTATCGTGCTGTAATTTTACCAGTCCGGTCCACTTGGGAGTAGATATTTTTCTCCATGTGGCCCCCAGATCTAAAATGAGTTTGACACCCCTGATCTAAATGTTGTCCAATTACCACACAAGGTTGATCTTTTCTTGTATTTTAGTGAAGTCATTTACAAAAAGGTAAACATGTTAGGCTCATAGGCTACTTGCTAGCAGCTACACAACAGCTAAGCACTTAATAGCACACAGGCTATTAAGTGACCTTCATTGAACAATATTGCAGGATATTTGCCAATATTAACAAATATCAAATATTTCAAGGCAGAAGCTTTTATTTATTTATTTTTTCAACCTTTATTGCACCTGGGGATGGGTTGATCGGCAACACTAAATGGTCCCTAGTGTGTGAATGTTGTCTGTCTATCTGTGTTGGCCCTGTGATGAGGGGCGACTTGTCCAGGGTGTACGCCGCCTTCTGCCCAAATGCAGCTGAGATAGGCTCCAGCACCCCCCGCAACCCCAAAAAGGGATAAGTGGTAGTAAATGGATGGATGGATGGGTCTTTTTGACATTAAGAATCTCTTTTTCAAGGGTCTCATGTATTCAGTAACACGTGTCAGCATCATTCTACATACTGTCATGAGCTTAACGTAATAACTTATTTGCTCACTAGGTGTCGCCAAAGACAAATTAACGCTCCTCCACTAAGTCTGTCATGAAGTAGTGCGGGAGCGTTAATTTGTCTTTGGCGACACCTAGTTAGTGCTTTTCATGGCTTTGTTCTATGAGTCATTTCTTTTTTAGAACATGCGACACTACTAAATAATTTAAGTATGTACTATGATTAATATCGGCATTGGCAAATACTCAAGGTTCTAATATCGAACGGGACGCCTTCTAATACTTGGTAAATATTCAGACCCCTCTAGTGATTGTTTTTCGAAAAAGCGACGGGGTACAACTTTAACAACTTGCACTAATTTGAGACTTTAAAAGCAAAAAGTCGTAAGAGTCTTTGTATATATATATATATATATATATATATATATATATATATATATATATATATATATATATATATATATATATATATATATATATATTATTTTGTCAATTTTGTTATTTGGCACAAAAAATATGAATTACTGATTATTACTCCAAAACATGCATCAAATTAAATTCAAGTTCAAGTCAAATAATCGTATGAATATTATGTCACTCTAATACAGGGGTGTCCAAACTTTTTCCACAGAGGGCCGCACACGGAACAATTTAAACATGCAGGCGCGCGCCATTTTGATATTTTTCATTTTCAAACCATACCAAAATATATGGATTTTTTTTTTTAATCCTTAGGGCTCCTGGGGAGCATAGAGGGTCTCAAACACTAAAATGTTAAAAAAATAAGTCAAATTGTTTTTTTGGTTTTTTTTCAAATGCTTACAGTAAATCTTTATATCAACTTGAGGTTGATATAAAGTAAAAAAAATAAGGTTTTATGCCTTTTCTGTCAAAGACAACTTTGTTTTTATAGTAAAACTGAAATATGCAGCATTTAGATAGATAGATAGTACTTTATTGATTCCTTCAGGAGAGTTCCTTTATTTAGCAATTAAAGCCCTCAAAGATCAATAATGCAGGACACCATCGATTTTAATTATTTAATATTTTTGAGTAATCACGGTGAAAATTTCACAGGGGGTACATCACTGAAAAAGGTTGAGAATCACTGGTCTAGATCGCCCTTTTTTCAATACAGCCAAGAAAAGGTGGCACATATTATATTTGTGTGCTGCATGTCAACATCATGATGAAATGCTACAGGTTGGACCATTTGATGCTGGAAATGTGAAGGGGAAATGAGTGTCTCCATGGTGACAACCTATATACGCCCAAAAATCTTATTAAAATGTATTTTACACTCAGTTTATCAATTTGCACACGCTTTTTAGCACGTGTTTTCTGTATCTTAATAGATCAGGCCCTAAGTAATTTATACTTTGATGCACAGGTGATGACTCAGCGCATCAGCGGCAGTCCCAGGAAACGCGGCCAAGAGGATCTTCACCTTCAAAGCTGCGGTGCTTTGAGTTCATCCCCTTCCATGCGCCGTCCCAAACGCCTCCAACAAGCCACCAGCACTTCTCCGAACCCCCTAAACTCTCCCACCTTCGAACAAAGCCTGGAGTGCAGGGAAACTATTCTCTGACCGCCATCGCCGCCAGTACCCGGGTCATCGCTTGTGAGGGCGTTCCAAAGCAGCTGCAGCCTTCCCTTTGCTGTCCGCAAACGCTTAAGTGGTCAGGCACGGCGAAGGGGGAAATGGTCTCAAGTTATATCCCCTTGAGCACCGTGAGACTGTGCAGAGTCATCGGCAGAAATGGTAGCAAACTCAAGACTGTGCCTGCCTGGCTAGAGTGGCTTTGTTCTCATCAGAAAATATAATAGAATGTTTCTCCCTCAGGAGACTTTTTTTTTTTTTTAATATATACTGAGTTTCTTCGAAAAGAAACACACAGACAGTAAGCTGGGATCTGTCAATCACAGGTGTTCTATTACTCATGGTGTTCTTCTTGAACGGGAAGAAATGTGTTTGTACTCGACTGTGAAGGGAAAAGAATGGGTTTCAGTCGCCGTGGATTCTGTGGAACGATTACTGATAGGGTCGTGAATATTTTGTGGCGCCACCGGTTGAAAAACCTTAAAGACGTTTTAACTTACCTCATTGTGTTACATTTCTTATCAGTGTTCAATAAAACATCAGTTTGTATCTTTGGATTGTGTGTCGTTATTAGGGCCCGAGCTGCAAAAAGCCGCAAAGGAGGCCTAAAGCAGGGGTCGGCAACCCAAAACGTTGAAAGAGCCATATGGGACCAAAAAAACTCATCTGTCTGGAGCCGCAAAAAAATCTAAGTCCGGCTTATAATGTGATTCCCAGAGCCCAAAAAAAGTCTGCGGGCTATAGAGCGTTTTCCGTTCGGGCTCCAGTACTCTGGAATGCCCTCCCGGTAACAGTTCAAGATGCCACCTCAGTAGAAGCATTTAAGTCTCACCTTAGAACTCATTTGTATACTCTAGCCTTTAAATAGACTCCCTTTTTAGACCAGGTGATCTGCCGTTTCTTTTCTTTTTGTCCTCCGTCCCACTGAAGGGGTTCCGGTCCGGTGGCCATGGATGATGTGCTGGCCGTCCTGAGTCGGGACCCAGGATGGACCGCTCGTCCAGAGCCGGGACCCAAGATGGACCGCTCGCCTGTGTATCGGTTGGGACATCTCTGCGCTGCTGATCCGCCTCCGGTTGTGATGGTTTCCTGCTGGCTCTCTCTGCTGTGTTGGATCCACTTTGGACTGGACTCTCACGATTGTGCTGGATCCACTATGGATTGAACTTTCACAGTATCATGTTGGACCCGCTCGACATCCACTGCTTTCGGTTCCCCTGGAGGGGGGCTTGCCCTCATATGTGGTCCTCTCCAAGGTTTCTCATAGTCATCATTGTCACCGACGTTCCACTGGGTGTGAGTTTTCCTTGCCCTTATGTGGGCTCTACCAAGGATGTCGTTGTGGTTTGTGTTGTCGTTTGTGCAGCCCTTTGAGACACTAGTGATATAGGGCTATATAAAGAATCATTGATTGATTGATTGATATATCGTATTTTTCGGACTATAAGTCGCAGTTTTTTTCATAGTTTGGCTGGGGGTGCGACTTATACTCAGGAGCGACTTATGTGTGAAATTATTAACACATTACCGTAAAATATCAAATAATATTATTTAGCTCAGTGGTCCCCAACCACCGGGCCACAGTCCGGTACCAGTCCGCGGACCGATTGGTACCGAGCCGCACAAGAAATTAAAAAAATAATACAAATATTTTTGTTTTTTTTTAATTACTAAATCAACATAAAAACACAATTTATACATTATATTTCAATATAGATCAATACAGTCTGCAGGGATACAGTCCGTAAGCACACATGATTGTATTTCTTTATGAAAAAAAAACAAAAAAAAAACCCCGCCCCAGGTCCGTAGGACAAATTTTCAAGCGTTGACTGGTCCGCAGCTACAAAAAGGTTGGGGATCACTGATTTAGCTCATTCACATAAGAGACTAGACGTATAAGATTTCATGGGATTTATCGATTAGGAGTGACAGATTGTTTGGTAAACGTATAGCATGTTCTATATGTTATAGTTATTTGAATGACTGTTACCATAATATGTTACGTTAACATACCAGTCACCTTCTCAGTTGGTTATTTATGTGTCATATAACGTACACTTATTCAGCCTGTTGGTCACTATTCTTTATTTATTTTAAATTGCCTTTCAAATGTCTATTCTTGGTGTTGGGTTTTATCAAATAAATTTCCCCCAAAAATGCAATTTATACTCCAGTGCGACATGTTTTTTTCCTTCTTTACTATGCATTTTCGGCAGGTGCGACTTATACTCCGGAGCGACTTATACTCCGAAATATATGGTAAGTCTTATTCTATTCTATTATATTTGATTCTAATGGAGGCAACACATGAGGTAAATGTTTATATTAGCTATAATAGCCTACTATCAAAATAACTTCAAAGGTCTTATATAAGTGTTATAATGAAGGCAACACTGTTAGGGTCTCGGTCTGGGAGGGTGGCCCCAGGATGCAAAGACGAGAGACAAGGTGGAATTACAAAAGATGACAAATTTTAATAGGACGAAAAGGGGTAACTAAGGGCGATGGGGCAGAAGCGCACACCATGTAATCTGGACAAAGGTTCCTCAGAGGTTGGCCGGAGAAATGGCCAAGGCGCACTGAGCAGGGCAAGAGTCCAACAAGTGAATCCCCTTTAACTCAGGGAGGCTGGGAAATAAGCAGAGAAGGCGTTAGGGAATTCAGGACTAATTAGCGGCAACATATACCAGGTCTGGTGAGGTGAAGAAGGCGTATGCACAATGGTGGTTCAGGATAGAATAACCGGCGAGGCCAAGCTGTCAGTGAAGAGCCTCAAAACTGCCGGGCTAATTGAGAGAAGGTGTGCCACAAGGTCCGGCCCTCGCTGAGGATGAAACACTGATTACGCAGGTGCAGAAAAAAGGAGAAGGCAGGATAAAACTAAAACACAACAAACACGTGAGGTCAGTGTCTATATTAGCAATATTAGCCCACTATCAAAATAACTTTAAAAGTCTTATATAAGTGTTATAATGAAGGCAACACGTGACATAAGTGTCTATATTAGCTATATTAGCCCACTATCAAAATAACTTTAAAAGTCTTATATAAATGTCATAATGAAGGCAACACATGACGTAAGTGTCTATATTAGCTATAATAGCCTACTATCAAAATGACTATGTGTCGCAGGCTGAAGCAAATTTTCGTTGACAGAAATGTTGAAATTTGATTTGTAGTCTACACATTTTTACAACATTAGAAAACATCAGTAAATCAGAGGCTACTCAGAAGGTGAGATAACTCCTGGAAATGACTGCCTTTTAATGGCCGAAGGTACATTAATCGGAACCTATCTCAGCTGCATTCAGGCGGAAGGCGGAGTACACCCTGGACAAGTCGCCACCTCATCACAGAGCCAAAACAGATAGACAGACAAAATTCACACTGTAGGGCCAATTTAGTGTTGCCAATCAACATGAGAACATGCAAAACTCCACACAGAAAGATCCACGCCTGGGAATGAACCCAGGACTGCTCAGCACCTTCGTATTGTGAGGCAGATGCACTAACCCAGAGGTGTCAAACTCAAATACAGAGTGGGCCAAAATTTAAAACTGAACAAAGCCGCGGGCCAAGGTTGAACAAATTAACCTTTTAATAGGGATCCAGACAAGTTTTGCAATGAATATTGAACAAGCAAGGCTTTAATAGGGCAGCACGGTGGAACAGGGGTTGGTGCATCTGCCTCACAATACAAAGGTCCTGAGTAATCCTGGGTTCAATCCCGGGCTCGGGATCTTTCTGTGTGGAGTTTGCATGTTCTCCCCAGGACTGCGTGGGTTCCCTCCAGGTATTTGGGCTTCCTCCCATTGAACAGGCAGAGCTTATATAACGTAATATTGCAAAATCAACTTTCAAAAAACATTAGTGGTGTATTAGATAAAATGTAATTAAAAAAATGAATGCCTCTTTTCTATTTGCAGCCTTCTGAGGTAAATATCAACATTAACTTTTTCCACAGGCTAATAAATTCAAAAATAAAATAAAAATGAGGTGGGCGGGGTTTTGGTAGTAGCGTTCCGGAAGAGTTAGTGCTGCAAGGGATCCTGGGTATTTGTTCTGTTGTGTTTATGTTGTGTTACGGTGCGGGTGTTCTCCCGAAATGTGTTTTGTCATTCTTGTTTGGTGTGGGTTCACAGTGTGGCGCATATTTGCAACAATGTTAAAGTTTTTTATATGGCCACCCTCAGTGTGACCTGTATGGCTGTTGACCAAGTATGTGTTTGTGAGAGCCGCATATATTATGTGACTTGGCCAGCACGCTGTTTATATGAAGGAAAAGAGGACGTGACGACATGTTGTAGAGGACGCTAAAGGCAGTGCCTTTAAGGCACGCTCCCAATATTGTTGTCCGGGTGGAAATCGTGAAAATAGTTGCCCAGGGAGATTTTCGGGAAGGGCACTAAACTTCGGAAGTCTCCTGGGAAAATCGGGAGGGTTGGCAAGTATGAGTATTAGCGGTGAATGTGGTGTTACCGGCGGGCCAGCTCTAAAGTTAATTTGATATTGCCTCAAGGGCCAAATGAAATGAAGCGGTGATGCAAATTTGGCCCGCGGGCCAGAGTTTGACACCCATGCACTAACCCCTCTTCCACCGTGCTGCCTGGATATAACATACTTTTTTTTTTTTTTTAAACAAAACAAAAGCAAAAAGTAGTCTTATTGTTGCCTTTATTCGTATCATTTTACATTTAGCTTTTCCATTCATTTTCCATTCAGGGAGAGTGCGAAACAAAATTTTGATTCCTTTGTATGTCTTTACATGTAAAGAAATTGACAAATAAAGCTGACTTGACTTGACTATTTTTAGAACAGGCCAGCGGGCGACTCATCTGGTCCTTACGGGCTACCTGGTGCCCGCGGACACCGCGTTGGTGACCCATGCAATAGGGTCCTCTGTCCCATTGTACCAATAGGGACATTGCGATCCCTAATAAAATCCATCCATCCATTTCCTACCGCTTATTCCCCCTTCGGGGTCGCGGGGGGCGCTGGCGCCCATCTCAACTACAATCGGGCGGAAGGCGGCTTACACCCTGGACAAGTCGCCACCCCATCGCAGGGCCAACACAGACAGACAGACAAACAACACTCACACTTACATTCACACACTAGGGCCGATTTAGTGTTGCCAATCAACCTACGTATCCCAAGGTGCATGTTTTTGGAGGTGGGAGGAAGCCGGAGTACCCGGAGGGAACCCACGCATTCACGGGGAGAATATGCAAACTCCACAAAGGAAGATCCCGAGCCTGGGATTGAACCCAGGACCTTCGTATTGCGAGGCAGACGCACTAACTTCTCCCTAATAAAAGCAGAGCACAAATACTGATATCACTCTTGGTATCGACACAGTCGATAATTGAGTCAACCCGCCTAGCCTCCCCCACCCCCCTGCTAGAAACCAGACCCTACAGAAGAGGGCAGTGTGATTCTGAAACAAAGCACGTTTTTCGGATGTTCGCCTGACGTTCATTTTATTTTTTATTAGCTCGAGGTGAAAAAAACTCCCTTTTCGCATGAAGAAGCGGCGTCATAGCAGTCTCTTTTTGTTGCAAGCTAATGATGAGGGTGGGAGCGGGGTTCTCTCGTCGAATGTTAAACGTCAGCGAACGTTAACTTTGCCATTTTTTAAAAGACGTTAAAACAATGGCGACGCTGAACCTTTATGCCAAATGCGTGGCGGACACACGTATGAGTGCGGAAAGGAAGTCGCCGTGAGCCGATGCTAGCCAGCTAGCGGGGGTTAGCTCGGCGTCGTGCGCGTCCCCGCTTGCCGCGCTGCTAACTTCCACGTCTCGTGCACGCGCTGCCAGCTGGTTGAGGGGCCACGTCCGACTTGGGCCGGCGTTTATTGGGCGGACCGCGGGGCAGGAGGTCGACGACCGGGTGTGAAGACCGAGGGAGAGGCGAGACCACTTGGCGACGATTGATCATCACATTTATGACGTTTGATGCGCGGTTGCCGCATATTCACGACATGCACACGCATGCGTCTGACGCCGTGGAAATCCTCTCTCTAAACCACAAGGTGACCAAGCCGGAGTGACACTTTTATTAACGAGTCCCTGTTTCGGAGATGATCGGCTTCGGCGCGAACCGACGCGGAGGCCGCCTCCCGTCCTTCGTCCTGGTGTTCCTCATGGCGGTCGTCGCCATCCTGGCGTTCAACTACTGGACCGTGTCCAGCAAGCACGGCCGCTCGCTGGACGAGCTGCTGGAAGTGCAGTCGCGGGTGAAGCGCACGGACGCGGCGAGGAGTCGGCTGGAGAAGCGCAACTCGGAGCTGATGGTGCAGGTGGACGTGCACAGGAAGCAGCTGGAGCAGAAGGATGGAGAGTACCTCGCCCTGAAGGGCAGGCTGCAGGCCCGGGACGCGCTCTTCAAAAAGTGCACCGACGAAAAGGTACTCTTTGAACAACACTTCTTTGATTTAGCACTTTTTGTTTATTGACATGTGTTGAAAGTTACTCTGGACTTCCCAGAGGTGGGTAGAGTAGCCAGAAATTTTACTCAAGTAAGGGTACTGTTACTTTAGAGCAGTGGTTCTCAAATGGGGGTACGTTTACTCCTGGGGGTACTTAAAGGTATGCCAAGGGGTACGTGAGATTTATACAAAAGTATTCTAAAAATAGCAACAATTCAAAAATCCTTTATGAATATATTTATGGAATAAAACTTCAACAAAATATGAATCTAAGTTCATAAAACATCCATCCATCATCTTCCGCTTATCCGAGGTCGGGTCGCGGGGGCAGCAGCCTAAGCAGGGAAGCCCAGACTTCCCTCTCCCCAGCCACTTCGTCTAGCTTTTCCCGGGGGTTCCCGAGGCGTTCCCAGGCCAGCCGAAAGACATAGTCTTCTCAACGTGTACTGGGTCTTCCCCGTGGCCTCCTATCGGTTGGACGTGCCCTAAACACCTCCCTAGGGAGGCGTTCGGGTGGCATCCTGACCAGATGCCCGGGCCACCTCATCTGGCTCCTATCGATGTGGAGGAGCAGCGGCTTTACTTTGAGTTCCTCCCGGATGGCAGAGCTTTTCACCCTATCTCTAAGGGAGAGCCCTGCCACTCGGTGGAGGAAACTCATTTCGGCCGCTTGTACCCGTGATCTTATCCTTTCGGTCATTACCCAAAGCTCATGACCATAGGTGAGGATGGGAACGTAGATCGACCGGTAAATTGAGAGCTTTGCCTTCCGGCTTAGCTCCTTTTTCACCACAACAGATCGATACAATGTCCGCATTACTGAAGACGCTGCACCGATCCGCCTGTCGATCTCACGATCCACTCTTCCCCCACTCGTGAACAAGACTCCTAGGTACTTGAACTCCTCCACTTGGGGCAGGGTCTCCTCCCCAACCCGGAGATGGCACTCCACCCTTTTCCGGGCGAGAACCATGGACTCGGACTTGGAGGTGCTGATTCTGATTCCGGTTGCTTCACACTCGGCTGCAAACCGATCCAGTGAGAGCTAAAGATCCCGGCCAGATGAAGCCATCAGGACCACATCATCTGCAAAAAGCAGAGACCTAATCCCGCGGCCACCAAACCGGAACACCTCAACCCCTTGACTGCGCCTAGAAATTCTGTCCATAAAAGTTATGAACAGAGACGGTGACAAAGGACAGCCTTGGCGGAGTCCAACCCTCATTAGAAAAAAGTTCATAAACTGTGAAACGAAATGCAACAATGCAATATTCAGTGTTGACAGCTAGATTTTTTGTGGACATGTTCCATAAATATTGATGTTAAAGATTTCTTTTTTTTTGAAGAAACGTTTAGAATAAAGTTCATGAATCCAGACGTATATTATAATCCCCAAAGAGGGCACTTTAAGTTGATGATTACTTCTATGTGTAGAAATCTTTATTTATAATTGAATCACTTGTTTATTTTTCAGCAGGTTTTTAGTTAATTATTTTTTTCCAACTAGTTCAAGAAAGACCACTATAAATGAGCAATATTTTGCACTGTTATACAATTTAATAAATCAGAAACTGATGACATAGTGCTGTATTTTACTTCATCTCTTTTTTTCAATCAAAAATGCTTTGCTCTCATTAGGGGGTACTTGAATTAAAAAAATGTTCACAGGGGGTACATCACTGAAAAAAGGTTGAGAACCACTGCTTTAGAGGCCTACTGAAATGAGATTTTCTTATTTAAACGGGGATAGCAGGTCCATTCTATGTGTCATACTTGATCATTTTGCGATATTGGCATATTTTTGCTGAAAGGATTTAGTAGAGAACATAGATGATAAAGTTTGCAACTTTTGGTCACTAACAGAAAAGCCCTGCCTTTACCGGAAGTCGCAGACGATGACGTCACCCGTTGATGGCTCCTCACATCCTCTCATTGTTTATAGTGGGAGCCTCCAACAAAAACAGCTATTCGGACCGAGAAAACGACAATTTCCCCATTAATTTGAGTGAGGATGAAAGATTTGTGTTTGAGGATATTGATAGCGACGGACTAGAAAAAAAAAAAAACCACGATTGCATTGGGACGGATTCAGATGTTTTTAGACACATTTACTAGGATAATTCTGGGAAATCCCTTATCTTTCTATTGTGTTGCTAGTGTTTTAGTGAGTTTAATATTACCTGATAGTCGAAAGGGTGTATCCACGGGTGTGTTGACTTACTGATCTCCAATAAGTAGTGACTTTTTACCACAATTTTCGCGCCGAAAACTGCTGGTTTACAAGTGGTCAGGATCCATGTTCGCTTGACCGCTCTGATCCATAGTAAAGTTTCACCTCCGGGAATTTTAAACAAGGAATCAACGTTTGTTTGTGTGGCTAAAGGCTAAAGCTTCCCAACTCCATCTTTCTACTTTGACTTCTCCATTATTAATTGAACAAATTGCAAAAGGTTCAGCAACACAGAAGTCCAAAATACTGTGTAATTATGCAGTTAAAGCAGACGACTTTTTGCTGTGTGTGTGCGCGCGCAGCCCTCATATTTCCTAACAGTTCGTGACGTCACGAGTACACGTCAACATTCTGCGACGTTTTCAACAGGACACGTCGCGGGAAATTTAAAATTGCAATTTAGTAAACTAAACCGGCCGTATTGGCATATTTTGCAATGTTAATATTTCATCATTGATATATAAACTATCAGTCTGCGTGGTCGGTAGTAGTGGGTTTCAGTAGGCCTTTAGAGACGTATTACTCAAGTAAAAGTAAGGAGTAGTCACCCAAATACTTGAGTAAAAGTGAAAATTATGTTGTGAAAAAACTACTCAAGTACTGAGTAACTGATGAGTAACCTGTTCGTTTAATGATGACGGCAACAAGTAATGCACATAAACATAAAAATAGCAATGAACAAATTCAGAGCCAGGAATATCTCTTAAAGGCCAACTGAAAAGAGATTTTCTTATTTAAATTGGGATAGCTGGTCCATTCTATGTGTCATACTTGATCATTTTGCAATATTGCCATATTTTTGCTGAAAGGATTTATTAGAGAACATCGACGATAAAGTTTGCAACTTTTGGTTGCTAATAAAAAAGCCTTGCCTTTACCGGAAGTATGTGTGCGTGACGTCACCGGTGTGAGGGCTCCTCACATCCTCACATTGTTTTTTAATGTGAGCCACCAGCAGTAAGAGCAATTCGGACCGAGAAAGCGACAATTTCCCCATTAATTTGAGCGAGGATGAAAGATTCGTGGATGAGGATATTGATAGTGAAGGACTAGAAAAAGTGACGGCTCCGGGCGGGCGTTTCAGATGTAATTAGACACATTTCCTAGGATAATTCTGGAAGATCCCTTATCTGCTTATTGTTTTAATAGTGTTTTAGTGAGATTGTAATGACATACCTCAAAGTCAGATGGCTGCGATGAACACGCCAGTGTCTCAGAGAGAAGCCGAGGAGCCAAGCTCACAGCTGCCTTTTTTGACAGCTACTGCAGGAGGACACATAATCCACGGATGTCTCCAGTAAGAGACGACTTAATATCACAATTTTCCCATCCAAAAACATGCTGGTTGACGCAGAGAAACATGTTCGCTTGACCACTCCGTGTTAAAGCTTCCCAACAAACAAAGAAACACCGGCTGTGTCTCGGTGCTAAAGACAGCTGCAATACACCGCTTTCCACCAACAGCATTGTTCTTTATAGTCTCCATTATTAATTGAGCAAATTGCAAAATATTAAGCAACACAGATGTCCAAATTACTGTGTAATTATGTGATGAAAAGAGACAACTTTTAGCTGGAGTGGTGCTGAGCTAATATGTCCCCTCCAACCCGAGACGTCACAAACACACGTCATCATACGCGTCATCATTCCGCAACGTTTCCAACAAACTCCGCGGAAAACTTAAAATTGTAATTTAGTAAACTAAACCGGCCGTATTGGCATGTGTTGCAATTTTAAGATTTCATCATTGATATATAAACTATCAGACTGCGTAGTCGGTAGTAGTGGGTTTCAGTAGGCCTTTAAGCAACTAAAACAATAAAATATTAAATAATATATATTTGGTTTTACACTGTATTGAAAAAAAAAAAAAAAGAATTTTACATTTGCAACCTCATTATACTATTCGCTAAGTTTTATATTCATAAATGTAAGTTTCTCAATACCCGACCTGATTTTTTGTCCCTTTTTATAATAGATTTAGAACTCTACATTAACTACCTCTAACAGCCAAAAAGCTGTGAAAACAATGATGCTATGTTCCCAATTTAAGTTGTTTGCTGAGATTGAGTGAACCTATGGCTTTAAACTTTATTTTATATATATATATATATAATATATATATATATATATATATATATATATATATATTATTTTTGCATTCTATTTTAGGTACTTTGAATTTACAACCCACTGGCGCTGTTTTTGTACGGTTTTTATACTGTTTGGTACTGTTTTTGTACTTACTTTGATTATTATTTTCAACTGTTTGTAAATGTTGAAATTTATAAATAAAGTTTTATAAAACAAATTTAAACAAGTGTGCAGCTAATCATCTGACCGCCTGGCTCTGTTTGTAGTCATTTTCTATATCGCACAGAGACAAACCCGTGATATATCGAGTTTATCGATATATCGCCCAGCCCTACGTGGACCCTGACTTAAACAAGTTGAAAAACGTATTCAGGTGTTACCATTTAGTGGTCAATTGTACGGAATGTGTACTGTACTGTGCAATCTACTAATAAAAGCTTCAATCAATCAATCAGAGCCTACCCCTGTGTTAGTGGAAAAGCGGCAAATGAGTGAAAGCGACAGAGACGTTGTCATGGAGACGAGGGTTTTCTTAGGTGCCTGGCTGCAGTCACACCACGACACCTGTCCGTCAGTAATAACAGTCCCTGATAACCTAGACCATATCAAACCGTTATTTTTTTTTATTGTTTAATTTGCATTCCCTCACACGATGACGCCGGATAACACTCCGGGAGCCGTCACTTTTTTCCTCTCGCTATCCCGGTACTTTCCCGGCTATTATCCGCCGACCGCCGTGTTGCTGTAGGGAGGAAAAGCGGAACGACGCACATTGCGGAAATAACATTATCTCCGTTCGTCGGCTAAATACAAATATATTCCACAACCCCAAACATGTCTTTTTCAAAGCCTGCAGTGAAGAGAAAGGTTAGTGATGAGGAAAGACAATTCCAGGAAAAGCGGGAGATGTAATATTTCCATGTTGAGCACAGGGGCACCCCGGCGTGTCTTATTTGCACAGAAAGAGTTGCGGTGCACAAGGAATACAATTTAAAACGCCGTTACACAACTCTACATGCTGAGGAGTATGCAACTTTTTTTTAAATAAATATTTTCTCTGCATCCAGTGGCCTCCAGGTAAAGTGAGTTTGAGAGCCCTGATCTACATGTTATGTTAATAATGGACTCCACTGTAATGTAAACACGGACGTGAAGCTCCTCCTCTTGATTAGCCAGCAAGTGTTCGCTCTAATGCATTATGTTTCGCCACGGAACGGACCAAGGGTCAATATTTAGTAGTGAGGACGCATGTGGATTAATCACACGTCAAAAAAATGATCAGTGTTAAAGTAAATAATAACATTTAATATTTACTTATTTTTATCATTTTAACCATACGCGACACATTAATTTAAAGACACATCACAACAATGAAATTTGTCACCGTTGAGCTTTTATTCGATTTGACCAAATAGGTTTGAGTAACATTCTACATGTAATGGTATTATTGGACTCAACTGTAATGTAAACACGGACGTGAAGCTTCTCCTCTCGATTAGTGGCAAAAGTCAGCACGCGTTCGCTCCAATGCATCACGTTTCGCCACGGAAAAGACCGAGAGTCAAAAAGGAGTAGTCAGGACGCATGCGGATTAAAGTTAAAGTTAAAGTACCAATGATTGTCAGACACACGGTAGGTGTGGTGAAATTATCCTCTGCATTTGACCCATCACTCTTTATCACTCCCTGGGAGGTGAGGGGAGTAGTGAGCAGCAGCGGTGGCTGGGCCCAGGAATCATTTTGGTGATTTAACCCCCAATTCCAATGTCTTTTGTACATTTTATTTTATCAATACTTTGTTAGTTTTATAGGTGCGTTTTTATATGAAAGCCAAGTTTACGGTATATACAGTTTGTTTAAAATAGTGGAAAAATATGTTTAAATTACCAGTAAATAATTGTAATTAATAATATTGATTTCAGTATTGATGAAAATAGCCATCCGACCCTAATAACAATATAACTAATACTTGGGTAATATTCTAGTCACAAAGTGTAAATAAAGTATTGATTGCGGTTTTTAAATGGGTATGTATTGGATATTAAGGGCGAAATGTAAGTTGACTTTTGTCTAAGTTTATTTAATATTTAGACTGCATTAAAAATATCCATCCGTCGTCATGCCTTTCATAATAATTGTTAACAAAAAAGTGCAGTTCCGCTTCAAAATAACTTAAAGTTAACTTAAATACATTTCAATCAATCAATCAATCAATGTTTATTTATATAGCCCTAAATCACAAATGTCTCAAAAGACTGTACAAACCATTACGACTAAAATGTACAATAGACATTGGAATTGGGGGTTAAATCACCAAAATGATTCCTGGGCCCATACAAAATATATATTTGTACATACTAAATATAGCCTGCCATAATCCAGAATTAGGTTGCATTAGAATAGAAAGTAGAGCTGGGCGAAATACACGATATATCGCGGGTTTGTCTCTGTGCGATATAGAAAATGACTCGTAATATTCGAGTATATGTTCTCACGCAGTTGTTTTTAGCTGCGGGCATTACATTACAAGGTCTTCCCACTCCTTCTTATCTCTCCTCACAGACAGCAAGCGCACAAACTTACATACGTCACATACGTTTACGCACTCACGGAGCAGAGAAATAGCAGCGTGGCTAACGTTAGCTGTGATGCTAGCGGAATGTTGCGGGTGGTAATACGAGAGAAAGATGGTGCGAATCTGGTAAATGAAGGAAGAGTAATTCCCAAGAAAAACAGCACGGGGTCCATCGTCTGGCGGTGGTTTGGCTTCAAGCGGGAAGATGTCGAACAGACAACTTTAATTTGTCAAGTGTGGGGCACAAGCGTTGCTACCAAAATTAGTATTACTGCTACTTTGTAGCATCATTTGAAAAGTCACCTGCTAATAACTGTTTAATAAATACAGTTTTGGTCAATTGACTTAGTTGTGATTTCCTTCTCTGCATGAAAGTTTAAAATGACCATATATTAATGCAGTATGAACAAGAATGTTTTAATGTTCATACTGCATTAATATATGGTCATTTTAAACTTTCACTGCAGAGAAGGAAATCACAACTAAGTCAATTGACCAAAACTGTATCTTATCTAAACAGTTATTCAGCAGAGTGACTTTTCAAATGATGCTACAAAAGTAGCAGTAATACTAATTTTGGTAGCAAACGCTTAGTGCCCACACTTGACAAATCTAAAGTTGTCTGTTCGACATCTTCCCGCTTGAAGCCAAACCACGCCAGACGATGGACCCGTGCTGTTTTTCTTAGGGCAACATTACTCCATTTCTTCATTTACAGATTGCACCCTCTTTAATAACCAGTAGAATTGTCTTTTTTGCTATTCTTCCTCAATCTCCACTCTGTTTCTGCTTGTATGCGCTTTGTGTGTGCATTTTGAGACTCTCACATGCGCCTTGGCTCTGTTCGTCACCGCCGCACGGCAGCATTCGGTCGTGAAAAAAAGTAACAGTAGTTTTTAAAAGGCAGTATAGTATAATTTTTTATTTATTAGTACATATTTACTTTATAAGTACTGGAAAATGGTAAATGGGTTGTACTTGGGTGAGAAGCTCTGCCATCTGGGAGGAACTCAAAGTAAAGCCGCTGCTCCTCCACATCGAGAGGAGCCAGATGAGGTGGTTCGGGCATCTGGTCAGGATGCCACCCGAACGCCTCCCTACGGAGGTGTTTACGGCACGTCTAACCGGTAGGAGGCCATGGGGGAAGACCCAGGACACGTTGGGAAGACTGTCTCCCGGCTGGCCTGGGAACGCCTCAGGATCCCCCGGGAAGAGCTAGATGAAGTGGCTGGGGAGAGAGAAGTCTGGGCTTCCCTGCTTAGGCTGCTGCCCCCGCGACCCGACCTCGGATAAGCGGAAGAAGATGGATGGATGGATGGATGGGTTAACTTGTATCGCGCTTTTCTACCTTCAAGGTACTCAAAGCGCTTTGACACTATTTCCACATTCACACACTGATGGCGAGAGCTGCCATGCAAAGTCCTAACCACGACGCCTCACGAGCAAGGACACAACAGACGTGACGAGGTTGGCAGTAGGTAGGGATCGAACCAGGAACCCTGGCTGATGAGTCATCAGGGCGTCGTTTTCATTTAAAACATTTCAGGCCAGCGTGTAGTTAATTCATTCTTACATTGTTTACCTGCTTAAACACTGCGTACAGACGGATGGACAAACAAAAGATACTGTATAACTTCCTTGTGGAGGTACTAAAGATAAGTGTGTTTGGGAAAGGCTGGGCTGGGTACCTGAGCTCAGTTGTTTCTTGTCCATATGCTGTAGGCACACTAAACTAACGCTGCCAGGACTTAATTCGATTCAATATTTGATACAATTTTCAAACCTGTGTAATAGGGATGGGCAAATGTATATAATCTCTTACATATATCACATTGTTATTTGGCATACAATAATAATACTTATAATAACATACAGTCAAGAAAATAAGAAGTATTTGAACACCCTGCTATTTTGCAAGTTCTCCCACTTAGAAATCATGGAGGGGTCTGAAATGTTCACGGTACGTGCGTGTCTACTGTATGAGAGAGAACCTAAAAAGTAAAAATCACAATCAATGATTTTTTAGCAATTTATTCATGTGATACAGCTGGAAATAAGTATTTGAACACCTGTCCATCAGCTAGAATTCTGGCCCTCAAAGACCTGTTAGTCCGCCTTTAAAAGTCCTCCTCCACTCCACTGTATTATCCTGAATCAGATGCACCTGTGTGAGGTCGTGAGCTGCATAAAGACACCTGTCCACCCCATACAATCAATAAGACCCAAACATTCAGTATGGCTAAGAGCAAAGAGCTGACCAAGGACACCAGAGACAAAATTGTACAACTCCACAAGCATGGAAAGGGCCATGGAGAAATTGCCAAGCAGCTTGGTGAAAAAAGGTTCACTGTTGGAGCAATCATTAGAAAATGGAAGAAACTAAACATGACAGTCAATCTCAATCGGAGTGGAGCCCCATGCAAGATATCACCTCCTGGGGTCTCAATGATGCTAAGAAAGGTGAGGAATCATACCAGGACTACACGGCAAGACTTTGTCAATGACCTGAAAAGAGCTGGGACCACTGTTTCCGTGGTCACTGTTGGTAATACAATAAGACGTCATGGTTTGAAATCATGCATGGCACGGAAGGTTCCCTTGCTTAAACCAGCACATGTTAAGGCCCGTCTTAAGTTTGCCAATGACCATTTGGAGGATCCAGAGGAGTCATGGGGGAAAGTTTTGTGGACAGATGAGACCAAAATTTACCTTTTTGGTCATAATTCCACCATGCGTGTTTGAGGAAGAAGAAAGATGCGTACCTTCCCAAGAACACCATCCCTACTGTGAATCATGGGTTTGGTAGCATCATGCTTTGGGGGTGTTTTTCTGCTCATGGGACAGGACAACTGTACTATATTAAGGAGAGGATGACTGCAGCCATGTATTATGAGATTTTGGCCAAAAACCTCCTTCCCTCAGACAGATCATTGAAAACGAGTCGTGGCTGGATCTTCCAACATGACAATGACCCAAAGCACACAGCCAGCAAAACCAAGAAGTGGCTTTGTAAGAACCATATCAAGGTTCTGGAGTGGCATAACCAGTCTCCAGACCTAAATCCAATTGAAAATCTTTGGATGGAGCTGAAAGCCTGTGTTACTCAGCGACAGCCCAGAAACCGGACTGATCTAGAGAAGATCTGTGTGGGGTAGTGGGCCAAAATCCCTCCTGCAGTCTGTGCAAACCTGGTGAAGAACTACAGGAAACATTTGACCTCTGTAATTGCAAACAAAGGCTACTCTACCAAATATTAATGCTGGTGTTCAAATACTTATTTTCAGCTGTAACACACGAATAAATTGTTAAAAAAATCATAGATTGTGATTTCTGGATTTTTCTTTTTAGGTTATCTCTCATGCAGTGGACATGCACCTACCGTGAAAATTTCAGACCCCTCCATGATTTCTAAGTGGGAGAACTGGCAAAATACAAGGGTGTTCAAATACTTATTTTCTTCACTGTATACAAAATAATATAATACATGGACAACGTTGATTGACCCATCTTTAATCCTACCTACTGTTGTAGTTGCTTAACTACATGTAAATAATTTAATACAAGTAATCCAAAAACTTTTCTATTTAAAATTGCAGTCTCGCAGTGGGTTTCCAGTAAGATATCAGTTTTATTTGAATATTATCTATGTATTAGTACCTTGTATGAGTAGTTTGAAGGGAGAAAAGCGCTATACTTGTAAACTTTGTATACTTGTATACAATTACACTGTACATATATATATATATATATATATATATATATATATATATATATATATATATATATATAAATGTCATACTTACACAAGTATAACTTATTTATATCATCTTAGGGTTACGTTTGTTCAATTTTCTTGAAGGTAGTAGGAAGAAGCAGAGTTTGATCTTACCCCTTATCCATGTGTTGCTCTTATAATTGTATAATTGTTGACACCTACAATATTGCATTAGCTTCCATTTCGTAACAATAATTAGTTCACGTGGGAAAAAAGTAGCGGCTTATAGTCCAGAAAATACAGTAGTTTGTGCCACAAAAGAACATGACATCAGATATGTGCAAAGTTAAAGGGGATGTCTGCAGCATTTACACAGATGCCTAGAGGGCGCCAACTTTTTAATGTATTTAACATAGTATATCCCGCCCTCTTACGGCTTCTTGGACGTAATGACGTAATTCTGTACATATGTAGCACATTAGATTAGATTAGATTAGATAGTACTTTATTCATTCCGTCAGGAGAGTTCCTTCAGGAAAATTACAATTTTCAGCACAATCCCATTCAAGATCAGACAAACATTACAGGGAGACAGAACAGGATCGCTGATGGGTCTGCCGGCTTCCAGCGCCCCTTACAAAAAAAGATGAAATACAGGTAAACAAGGGGGGGGGGGGGGGGGGAATAGAAGATTAAAATGAAATAAAAAAATCGGTCTTAGCCTGGGCCTTGGAGAGGGGGTGCAGACTGAGGCCAAGGGAATTGATAACTAGCGTTATCTGTCATTCAATGTATGTTTTATCATAAAAACAACATGAATGCAAATTGTTCATTGCTTCAGTTGGACTGCGTTTGTATGTGTGCATGCATACAAGTTGACAAGACCATGACAGTGACAGCCGTAAACATTTTTATGCGGGCCGGTAAAAAAATGTATCACATGAAATTTGCAATTGTAAAAAATATAAACAGTTTAACATCTGTGTTCTGTTAAACTAATGTTAACATAAGTAAGCTAGCCACAGGTGTTTTTGTTATATATTTTGATTTGAAAAATAATACTGAGAGGAAGTTCCAAACAGCTCCTTTTATTCTACATTAATGAAGACACTTTTTTACTGATCTCCAATATTTTAAAGCTAATATATGGGGAATTTATGTTTTATTAATAAAGACGTCAGATTCATAAAGTTAATCTACATTCATGTCGATGCTTCTTTCACTGATCTCCATAATTCTAAATCTGAAATATAAGGAATTAGGGCTGGGCGATTTATCGATATACACGATATATCGCAGGTTTGTCTCTGTGCGATATAGAAAAGGACTATATCGTGATATTCGAGTATACATTCTCACGCAGTTGCTTTTAGCTGCTGGCATTACACTGCAGGCTCTACTCGCTCTTTCCTGTGTCTCCTTCTCACAGAGAGCAAGCGCACCTTCTTACATAAGTCACATACAACATCATACGCCCTAGCGAAGCAGAGATGTAGCAGCATGGGTAACGTTAGCTGCACGTAAGCGATGATAATACGGACCTTCGATCCCTCAGGCGGAGCCGTGCGAGTGGTAATATGAGAGAAAGAAGGTGCGAAAGAAGAAATAATTAATCCATCCATCCATCCATCATCCATCATCCATCCATCATCTTCCGCTTATCCGAGGTCGGGTCGCGGGGGCAGCAGCCTAAGCAGGGAAGCCCAGACTTCCCCATCTCCAGCCACTTCGTCTAGCTCTTCCCGGGGGATCCCGAGGCGTTCCCAGGCCAGCCGGGAGACATAGTCTTCCCAACGTGTCCTGGTTCTTCCCCGTGGCCTCCTACCAGCTGGACGTGCCCTAAACACATCCCTAGGGAGGCGTTCGGGTGGCATCCTGACCAAATGCCCGAACCACTTCATCTGGCTCCTCGATGTGGAGGAGCAGCGGCTTTACGTTGAGTTCCTCCCGGATGGCAGAGCTTCTCACCCTATCTCTAAGGGAGAGCCCCACCACCCGGCGGAGGAAACTCATTTCGGCCGCTTGTACCCGTGATCTTATCCTTTCGGTCATGACCCAAAGCTCATGACCATAGGTGAGGATGGGAACGTAGATCGACCGGTAAATTGAGAGCTTTGCCTTCCGGCTCAGCTCCTTCTTCACCACAACGGATCGATACAACGTCCGCATTACTGAAGACGCCGCACCGATCCGCCTGTCGATCTCACGATCCACTCTTCCCCCACTCGTGAACAAGACTCCTAGGTACTTGAACTCCTCCACTTGGGGCAGGGTCTCCTCCCCAACCCGGAGATGGCACTCCACCCTTTTCCGGGCGAGAACCATGGACTCGGACTTGGAGGTGCTGATTCTCATTCCGGTCGCTTCACACTCGGCTGCGAACCGATCCAGTGAGAGCTGAAGATCCCGGCCAGATGAAGCCATCAGGACTACATCATCTGCAAAAAGCAGAGACCTAATCCCGTGGCCACCAAACCGGAACCCCTCAACGCCTTGGCTGCGCCTAGAAATTCTGTCCATAAAAGTTATGAACAGAATTGGTGACAAAGGACAGCCTTGGCGGAGTCCAACCCTCACTGGAAACGTGTCCGACTTACTGCCAGCAATGCGGACCAAGCTCTGACACTGATCATACAGGGAGCGGACTGCCACAATAAGACAGTCCGATACCCCATACTCTCTGAGCACTCCCCACAGGACTTCCCGAGGGACACGGTCGAATGCCTTCTCCAAGTCCACAAAGCACATGTAGACTGGTTGGGCAAACTCCCATGCACCCTCAAGAACCCTGCCGAGAGTATAGAGCTGGTCCACAGTTCCACGACCAGGACGAAAACCACACTGTTCCTCCTGAATCCGAGGTTCGACTATCCGGCGAAGCCTCCTCTCCAGTACACCTGAATAAACCTTACCGGGAAGGCTGAGGAGTGTGATCCCACGATAGTTGGAACACACCCTCCGGTCCCCCTTCTTAAAGAGAGGGACCACCACCCCGGTCTGCCAATCCAGAGGTACCGCCCCCGATGTCCACGCGATGCTGCAGAGTCTTGTCAACCAAGATAGCCCCACAGCATCCAGAGCCTTAAGGAACTCCGGGCGGATCTCATCCACCCCCGGGGCCTTGCCGCCGAGGAGCTTTTTAACTACCTCAGCGACCTCAGCCCCAGAAATAGGAGAGTCCACTACAGATTCCCCAGGCACCGCTTCCTCAAAGAAAGACGTGTTGGTGGGATTGAGGAGGTCTTCGAAGTATTCCCTCCACCGATCCACAACATCCGCAGTCGAAGTCAGCAGAACACCATCCGCACCATACACGGTGTTGATAGTGCACTGCCTCCCCTTCCTGAGGCGGCGTATGGTGGTCTAGAATCGCTTCGAAGCCGTCCGGAAGTCGTTTTCCATGGCTTCCCCGAACTCTTCCCATGTCCGAGTTTTTGCCTCCGCGACCGCTAAAGCTGCACACCGCTTGGCCCGTCGGTACCCGTCCACTGCCTCCGGAGTCCTATGAGCCAAAAGAACCCTATAGGACTCCTTCTTCAGCTTGACGGCATCCCTCACTGCTGGTGTCCACCAACGGGTTCTGGGATTACCGCCACGACAGGCACCAACAACCTTGCGGCCACAGCTCCAATCAGCCGCCTCGACAATAGAGGTTCGGAACATGGTCCACTCGGACTCAATGTCCCGCACCTCCCTCGTGACATGTTCAAAGTTCTCCCGGAGGTGTGAATTGAAACTCTCTCTGACAGGAGACTCTGCCAGACGTTCCCAGCAGACCCTCACAACGCGCTTGGGCCTGCCAGGTCTGTCCGGTATCCTCCCCCACCATCGCAGCCAACTCACCACCAGGTGGTGATCGGTAGAAAGCTCCGCCCCTCTCTTCACCCGAGTGTCCAAAACATAAGGCCGCAAATCCGATGACACAACTACAAAGTCGATCATGGAACTGCGGCCCAGGGTGTCCTGGTGCCAAGTGCACATATGGACACCCTTATGTTTGAACATGGTGTTTGTTATGGACAATCCGTGACGAGCACAAAAGTCCAATAACAAAACACCACTCGGGTTTAGATCCGGGCGACCATTCTTCCCAATCACGCCTTTCCAGGTTTCACTGTCGTTGCCAACATGAGAGTTGAAGTCTCCCAGTAGGACAAGGGAATCACCCGGAGGAGCACTTTCCAGTACTCCCTCGAGTGTACCCAAAAAGGGTGGGTATTCTGAACTGCTGTTTGGTGCGTAAGCACAAACAACACTCAGGACCCGTCCCCCCACCCGAAGGCGAAGGGAAGCTACCCTCTCGTCCACTGGGTTGAACTCAAACGTGCAGGCTTTGAGCCGGGGGGCAACGAGAATTGCCACCCCAGCCCGTCGCCTCTCACTGCCGGCAACGCCAGAGTGGAAGAGGGTCCAGTCCCTCTCGAGAGAACTGGTTCCAGAGCCCTTGCTGTGCGTCGAGGTGAGTCCGACTATATCCAGCCGGAACTTCTCTACCTCGCGCACTAGCTCAGGTTCCTTCCCCCCCAGTGAGGTGACGTTCCACGTCCCAAGAGCTAGCTTCTGTAGCCGAGGATCGGACCGCCAAGTGCCCTGCCTTTGGCTGCCGCCCAGCTCACAATGCACCCGACCTCTATGGCCCCTCCTATGAGTGGTGAGCCCATTGGAGGGATGACCCACGTTGCCTCTTCGGGCTGTGCCCGGCCGGGCCCCATGGGGACAGGCCTGACCACCAGGCGCTCGCCATCGTGCCCCAACTCCGGGCCTGGCTCCAGAGCGGGGCCCCGGTGACCCACGTCCGGGCGAGGGAAATCTGGGTTCATTTTGTTGTAATTCCATAGAAGTCTTTGAGCTGCTCTTTGTCTGATCACTCACCTAGGACCTGTTTGTCTTGGGAGACCCTACCAGGGGGCATGAAAGCCCCCAGACAACATAGCTCCTAGGATCATTGGGACACGCAAACTCCTCTACCACGGTAAGGTAGCAGCTCAGAGAGGAGGAATAATTAATTCCCAAGAAAAACCGCAGGGGGTCCATCGTCTGGCGGTGGTTCGGCTCCATGTGGGAATATGTCGAACAGAAAACCGGAATTTGTCAAGTGTGCCAAAAGCGTTGCCACCAAAAGTAGCATTACTGCTAATATGTAGCATCATTTGTAAAGTCACCTGCTAGAGAATGAAGAGTGATTACTCCGCATTTCAACATGTGCCCTTTGTTTTAAACTAGTAGTGGCGTTCTGTACAAAAAGTGCACTTTAATTTAGTGTTGTTTTGATATGTCATCTTAGTGACATCATGCACAAAAGTGCACTAGAAGACTGACCATACGTCCTCTTTCCCCAGACATGTCCTCTGTTGCGGGACTGTCCGGAGTGTCCGGGCGGCGTTTCTTAAATACCTCAAATGTCTGGCGTTTTGTTTCAAGGTTGCGTTTATTTTCAATGTACGTAAATAGTTAAGAGGGGTTAAACACAAAACAAATTGTGAAGGTGTGCACACGCAGCAACAGTCGTGAGGGAGGGGCAGAGAGTGAGAGAGTGAATTGATTGTCAATCAAGGCATAATTAGTCAACAGCCATACAGGTCACACTGAGGGTGACCGTATAACCAACTTTAACACTGTTACAAATATGCGGCACACTGTGAACCCACACCAAACAAGAATGACAAACACATTTCGGGAGAACATCCGCACCGTAACACAACAAACACAACAGAACAAATAGCTAGAACCCCTTTCAACATTGACTCTTCTGGGATGCTACAATATACACACCCTGCTAAAATATCGAGATTTTAAAAAAAGGCAATATGCCCAGCCCTATAAGGAATTATTTTTTTAAATTAATGATTAAATAGTTATAGCTATAGTCAAGGAAATGTGGTCAAAAGCCCATCTCGAGCTCGTATAAGAAAGTTTGTTCCTTAACTAACCAATACTCACTGGATTTTATACAATTCTTGAAATTTTTTCTCTGTGTGTTTAGACTAAGGTGCAGGATGATGTCACAGCCCAAATGACAGAAGTCCAAAGGCTTAAAGGTAAGACATGCCTGACCAGCAGGATGCACAATTAAAGCAACCCAAAACAATACCCAAACGTACTACTTTTGACCATATTTTTTTTTCTAATTGTGCTTGTTTGTGTGTGGGCCAATAGAGCAGCTGACTGATTTGAAGCAGGAGTTTATGAAACAAGAAGAGCAGCTAAATGAGGTGAAAAGGAATAGAACCACCTTGGAGAGAAAGCTGGAATATGAAAGGTATGCTCAGTGACAATTTATCAACCGTCCTGCAACTTTCTGTGCTTTTACATTAAACACATTTCAGAAAATCATGTCATTGTGGTCCTGGATTCAAATCCCTCTTCAGAACTTTGCATGTTTCCCGAGTTTTTGTGTCGGTTCCTTACGAGTCCAAAAACATCAGTAGTTCATTGGACTCAAAACAGCCCATTGGTGTGAATGATTGAATGTCTACATGTGCCCTGTACTTGACTGCTGACCAGTACTGGGTGTATCGTCTCTTGTCAGCTGTGATAGACTCCAGATCACCCACACTCCTGAACAGGATAAACAGGAAAATGAATTAATTAATAAAGATACAAGATGCTTTATTTGTCATTGCACTTAAAACGCACCACAACATTTGTTTACAGTCAATCCGTCTGAGAAAGAGATATTCAGTAGGATAGAGGGTAGACAGGAGAGAAGGACTGATAGGTCGCCTTATAAGCGGCGCCCCGTTAAAGATGGTAAAAGGGAAAAATTAAAGCAGGGAGAAAAAAGGCCTCTCCCAAACTATGCTCCTGTAGGAGACTCAGTGTGAGGCTAGGAAAAAAACCTCAGCAAACATAGGCGAGGCAACTTTATTCGTATAAGACTTTTCATACACAAGTCAGACTCAAAGTGCTTCACAGACAACAAAGTGAAATGAAAAAATATAAAAGCAAAATTAAAATGCAGACAATACAAATAAAAACAGAGCGGACGTTAATAGTTAAAAGGTTAAAAGATTTAGCTGAAAGCTAAAGTGAACATAAAAGTTTTCAGTCTAGTTTTAAAAGTAGTCAGAGTTGGGGAAAGTCTGACATCTTCAGGAAGTTTATTCCAGCTATTTGTTGCGTAGTGACTGAATGATGCTCTCCCTTGATTTGAGTTTACTCTGGTAACCGCTAACAGATTGGTCTCAGAAGATCTTAGTGATCGAGAGGGCTTATATAGTGGGAGCATATCAGTGATATACTTCGGCCCTAGACCATGTAGTGATTTATATGTGAGCAGGAAGATTTTGAAATCAGTTCTCTGATCTACAGGGAGCCAATGTAAGGATTTAAGAATTGATGTAATGTGCTCACATTTTTTGGTCTTTGTTAGAACTCTAGCTGCAGGGTTCTGAAGAAGCTGTAGCTGCCTGACAGTTTTTTTGGGAGGACCTGCAAGAAGACCATTACAATAGTCTAGCCTACTGGTAATAAAGGCATGTACAAGTTTTTCTAAGTCTTGTTACATTTTTGAGGTGATAGTAGGCCGATTTTGTTACTGATTTGATGTGACTGTCGAAATGTAAATCAGAATTTAAAATAAACCCAAGAGTTCTGGCTTTATTTTAGGTTTTTGGGGACAGTGATTGAAGGTGTTTTATGACTTTAAACCTTTCTTTTTTAGCACCAAAAACAATTATCTCAGTTTTGTCTTCATTTAGTTGTAGGAAATTTTGGCACATCCAATGTTTGACTTGCTCAATGCACTGGCACAGAAGATCTATGGGGCGATATTCATTTGGTGATAGCGCTACATAGATTTGGGTGTCATCGGCATAACAATGATGGTCAATGTTATTATTTTGCATGATTTGTCCTAGTGGGAGCATATAGATGTTAGATAAAGTCAGCCCCAAGATTGAACCTTAGGGGACTCCACACGTTACGTTGGTTGGTTCTGATACAAAGTCACCAATGGAAACAAAATAGTTCCTATCTTGTAGATATGACTTGAACCAGTTAAAACTGTACCTGAGATCCCCACCCAGTTTTCCAACCTATCCAAAAGTATTGAGTGGTCAACAGTGTCAAATGCAGCACTGAGGTCCAATAGTATTAATACTGAAGTTTTGCCACAGTCTGTGTTTATCATATTTTATTATACAACCTGCAGGCAGCCAGAAAGCGACGCAGCTCCGTGGTCAGTGTATTGCACTTGGGGGTGTAGGGGCATGGGATGCGTGGATGTGTGTGTCCATAACATTGGGACGTTGCGTCGTCTGGCACCACGGTCTTATTCCGCAGAGTTACATACTAATAACAAAGCTGGTTGCTGTGGAGACGTCCGTGATAGAACCAAATGAAATCAAACAATCAGCAGGTGTTTGTAAGGGAAGGGAGAAAAGGGATTTCAGAGCGTCTCACTGCAGCGCAAAGTGGACGGAAGGCCAAAGTGTAGCTTATGTGGGCCTACCGAGGATGTCATAGAGGTTTGTGTTGTGGTTTGTGCAGCCCTTTGAGACACTAGTGATTTAGGGCTATGTAAATGAACATTGATTGATTGATAGATTAGGATGCTTATGTTAGGGCGAGTAGATTAATTCCAATAGATTCGTCTACTCTAATTGTCCTCTTCTGGTCCCTAAATTGATCATAATTTCACTTTGCAGAATAGCAAGCTTCTCTGAGATGTTAGCCAGTTTGCAATTCAGTTTAGAAATCGCCACAGTCTAAGTGCCTACACCCATGCCTAGCCCATCAATCATGACTGGCAGCTTCCGGGCTTCTTGAATGGCTACCCATAGTCTTTTGAGTTTGTCGATGCACCATGGTGATGCTCAAACCAACCGGCAGATGCTCTGTTATCACAGTTCCGGATAGATAAGCTTCAATGTCCTCAACAATCGCCAGGCACACCACTCTCCTCTTTTCCCACGCGTCGATTGTGATTCCAGCAGCAACGAGCAGGTTCCCCTGAACCTAATATTGTCGTCCACAAAATCTTGTCTATTTTATAGAGAGAACCAATTCATCAATTGTTTAGATTTTGGAAAGCAAACCAAAATGGGGCTACAAGAAAGTTAAGACAAAACAAAGACGCAAAAGCAAGAAAAATAGGAGAGAGGGAATCATCCACCTTTGTAGAGTCAGATAGAAATAATTAAATTGAAATGGAAAGAGAATTAAATTGAAATGGAAGGGTAAGCTTGTGGACATTAGAGCTGTGTTGACAAGATCCTAAAGCATTTTACTAAGTGCAATCATATTACTCCTGTTTCCCTGAAGACATACCATTGTTTCCATGATATGCCAATATGTATGTATTTTGACCCTTGAATATGCTTGTACGCTTCGCTGTGCTACCGATGCGCATTTTGTCACATTTCGCCAATTTCAAGTGGCATACCTAACCTCAAGCTATAGCGACGGGAACTACCTTCCATTTATCTTATTTTACCTTCTTTTACCTGTACTTATTTTACCTAACTTTCACCCTCTATTTACCTTTTATTATATTTACCTTATTTTACCTTGACCTTTTCTTACCTTTATCTTCTCTTTACAGCTTTTCCGAACTATAAATCGCACCGGAATATAGGCCGCTGCCACTAAATTTTCGGAGAAAACATTTTCCTATATAACAGTCACACTGGACAATAAGCCGTGATATATACGTTGTGAAATTAGTTATATACATAGAAATATTTTGTAAATGTTTATTTTACGTACTTTGCTTCCGGACGGTGTTTGTAACACGACAGTAAAACTGCTGATCAAACACAACAGAAGTCATTTTCATGGACCCAGAAGCTAGTTCTCCAGTCAGATAAAAAGACTCAATAACTCGACGGTGACGTTTTGGTTAATTTACTGAGGAATTAGTGAAACTGAAACAATACAAAAAGAATGCCATTGTAAGTTCATAATACTAACAAACACAATCGTAGACTTGTTAAGCATATTAGCTAATGCTAACAACGCTAGTCTCATTATGATAGCACATATAATATGCATAAAAGCACTCATACAGACATCACACATTGGAAGGTTTAGTAAGTTGAAATTATGTTCGTTAAATTGTAAAACTTACAAAAAAAAGGATCCTTTTGAGCAGAAAGGCGAAAGAAATACTTTGGTTGAAAGCATTAAAACAGGAAGTCAATTTTAACTTGCAACACGTGCAGTGACCGCACTCGTCCAAAAGATGGGGCCGTACTACAAACAATAAAACCATTTTAGTGATCTGCTTGGGTTTAATGAAAACTATTGAACACAAAACATTATGGCAATTATTGCAACAAAAATAATTCACGCAGTGTTCAAAGTTTAGGGAAAATGTAGCAGATTATAGTTTGGAATTTACGGTACCTTCTTTTACTTCCCTTTACTTTATTTTAACGTTCTTTTAACCTACAGTTGTCTTTTTTTGCCTTCTATTTTTCTTATTTCCACATTATTTTTACCTTGTTTATTTAGTTTATTAAATTATTTCATGCAGTATTTTATTTTATTAATCGTTGCAGCCCTAGTTGGTATGTCTCTTTGCTGTTTAATCAACAAGTGATTCATTTATCAATCTTGCAATTTCTGAGCTTAAAAAGTTCAATTGTAAAATTTATATTTCACTTTAATATGTTGAAGTCGAGTTCATTTTTGATATTCATGACCATATCTAGTTTTTCCTTTGTCATTTACGTGTAATGTTTATGTTGTAGCTTACAGTGTGGACGTCAGATTGCACAGTTGAAAACAGAGTATGACGAATCAAAGAAGACTCTGGAAGAAGAAGTTGTCACGCTAAGACGGGTTAGTATTTTCATATGCTTTACTAATTTAAGATATAAGTCTAGCTTCAGCATAGTTTTCCGACAACATGTTTTTTAGTCTTTTCTTTTTTATTGAACTAAAGTTATTCATTATGTATTCACTTTCTCTTTTCTGTTTGACCTTTTAGAATGCAATTGATAGCCAAAAGGGCATAGTGGCTGGAAGACATGCTGATGGAGTCCTGGGTGGGCAGTTAGCTGAAGAGCGCCGCACAGTGGCCACTCACAGCCGTGACAGTCTAGATTTAAAAGGTAGTGTACATGACTAATGCACATCCATAAAAGCATACATTTGGTAAGGAAATTAAACAAATTATTTTTCTATCATATACATTACCCATTAACAGGATACACATATGATATTTTTTGTCAATGGCTGTTAATGAGAATTCCGCAGTTATAAGTGTGATGGAGATATGTTGTCCAGCTGACATTGTGAAATGTTTTAGTAGGGCTGCTTCAATCAGGGTTCTTTGTGGCCAATTCTATTACCAACCGTGGGTAACATTAGTTAATACCGATTAGTTAATACCGATCGATATTCCATGTATTAACTGTATTAAAATATTTAATTTATGGCAAGTGCTACCAACAGTGTAAAATATCAACACATATTATCTTTGCATTACATACATATGTTTGAACAAAACAAAGTCAATAGTACACCAACTAAACAAAAGCAAAAACTACCATTTACTTCTCATGTAAATCCTTTGAATTTTGACCTTCAAAGTCCTCATGTGTTCGGGGACCTATTCCTTGTGTTCGTACACATTGACAGAAACGACCCAAAAATTATTTTGTAAGAAAAATATCGACCTAATCACTCTGGTATCGATCATATACTGTCTGATACTACTCTTAATATCGATAGTATTGATTTAAGGATCTATCTGCTCTCCCCTATAGTGGCGCTGTGATCATTTCCTGTTTGTCAATGTTTACATCATCGACTGATCAGCTGCTTTCTCGCTTCCCCGCTCCTTGTAAGTTTATTATAGATCATAAATCATGCCTCTCACCTGAAAAGTAGATGGCTGAAAATACAGTACAATATATGACAAGTTGGGACACTTTGATAGCCATTTAGGATCTGGAACTGGCAAGAACGACACGAAAAGCACTTGTTCGCCCTCATCCCGTTTCTTCACGAGGATGATGAGACGTTTTTCATCTAAATGGAAATATATGAACATCCTAGCAGTCGGCATCGCGATGACAGCACGCATTGTTTAGTGAGTGATGTTTTATTATGTTTGTTGGCTCTCAAAGTCTGCGTGAGAAGAAATTAGTGATGAAGGAAAAAAAGCAAACGTGATGCGTTTTTTAGATTAATGCACCGCGTATGCTTAAAATGATCAAAATACGTATATATCATGTTATTTTAAATGTGCCCATTACTACATTACATATATATTTTTATAATGTATATAAAACCCTAAAGGAGGTATTTAGATGTTTTTAGGGGCTCGAATTGAACAATTCTCAGAGGCTCCATTGTAAGCGTACTTCTGATTGAATTTATATAATATTTAGAATGCATTAAAAAAAAAATTAATCCGTCATCATGATTGTGAACAATAAGCAAAATTCCAAAAGTGCAGTTCCCCATTAAGTTCGAAGCATTGTGCTTAAAGTACATACTTAGACATTGTGCACTTACCACAAGCCACTGATAATGAAGCTTCCAAACCATCAATCATGTGTACACTGCCAATCAAAGAGGGAAAAATGTTATGCTACTTATTTGAACTGCATGATAAATGTTACTTTAGCTTTAAGGAGAAAGCCACATATTGACAACAGCTATTTGCTGCATTTTCCATGTATTGTGGCAGACATAATGGGAAAGCCTGGCAGTGATGCTGGTATGCCCGGTATTGAAGACAGTGAGGTGGGAAAACTAGATGAAGTGCAATTTGGTAAGTAATGACAGGATGAGTATGCTCTAACACAACATTCGCTTAGAAGATCATCTTACCTCTGTACATTGATGTAGACAACGTTGTGCACTAGGGCTGCACGATTAATCAAATTGACGTCAAAGTTCTAATTAGTGCGGTAAATAACTACAAGAGGCTGAGGTTTGTTTTTTTTCCCGCCGTCACAGGCATTTGAGTGGCAGATGTTGGCCAATAAAAATTGTTGAGCCTCGCGTATGTTCATGTCTCGCTTCAATCGGAAAAAGACATCTCACTTTGTGCATCCCTCTCAGTGCGTTTAACAGTGGAATGCCTCTTTTCAGTCATTCAGTTTTTGTCTTAGCCGAGACTAGAGCAGAGTGCCTCACACTCAAAGTACAGAGAAGTTTAACGACTCGCCATTGATATTTGCCGCAAAGTAATACAAATGAGGAGGAAAAAAATACAATTAGATAGCCATACAGCCCCTTGTGGAAATATTTTAGTTTTAATTCAGAACAAGAAGTGAACAAAAGTTTTAGCAACTGCTATGTAAAGGGAAAGGGGTAGGATTAAATAAACTCTACTTCTTCCTACTCCTTTTCGAACGTGTTGAATGGAGAAACTGTAAATGGTGATGTATCATGTTGTATGCATGCATGTTCGAAATAAACACAAATTTAATTCAACTCAAATCGGATGGGCAATATGAGCCAATCAACACAGAGGAACAAGCAAAAATGCCGTGATCACGTGATAGCAATAACAAAAAGACACTGTCTGACCTCAGTTTTCCAACTGGGAAAAAAATACACTAAGATGTTCAATACCTATTTAGGTAAAATTTCTGTCAACATTTTATTTTTGTTTGTTTATTGAGGATAACAAAGTTATTTACCTTCCAATTACAGTACAATGGTAAACAATTTTACAGTAATGAGAAATAAAAGTTTATATAATTTTAAATGAATACTTGCATTAATATATATTATGATGGAATTACTTTATAAACACTGTATAGTTTGTATTGGTTATTCCTTGAGTTTAGAAGAACAATTTAGACAAAATCTCTTATTTATTAGTCTGTCTGCATAAAGCCAAATGTTTTTTAAATTATTACATATATTTCTTGTGTGTGGCACCTTGAGACAAGAATATGTTGATTGACAGCCTAAAGGTAACATGTCGTCTTCCTTCACTCCTTAATTTTTTTAGTTTTATGCACTTTAAATTTATGAAAAATAAAAATCACAAACTGAATTACAATTCGTTTTTTTCTCAAAATCATGCAGTACTTGTGGACACTGCTTAATGTGTCACTGTTTTTTTACACAGAATTGAAGAAGCCAGCTATCACTCAGCAGCGCGATGAAGCCCCGGATGTGCTTGTGGGCGCTGGTGCTGGACCTGGACCTGGCATGGGGGCAGCTGATGGTCCCGGGGGACAGGGCTTATCTCTTGACCAGCCCCAACTGCAACACGACAGAATAGAAGTCCAGGCAGCTGTGATTGCCCCTCCAGGTGTCATCAAAATGGCTGACAAAACAATAGTATTTGAAGAAGACAACAAAGTAGATATCAAAGCGGACGAATTGGGTGAACAGCAAAGACAAATTCGAGGTAAAGTCTCAGATTACATGCAAATTGAGTATGGATTTCCGTGTGTCATCTTGCCACAATGCTTGCATGCTAGCACGATGCATCGCAGTGTTATCGTAATAATAGTAGGGTGCACACTCAGTGCCTCACATGGCGCTCACAGTTCAAAGCTAGAAAAACACTTGCAGAGGACAGACCTCCACTCGGCCCAACTGTACACACCAATAGTAAAAAAATCCTGAATCCAGTTGGTAATTCGGACTGGAACTTTTTGAGCTTTTGATAGCGGAATGAAAAGCAGCCTTGTCGGTCATCCACTTTCTTTGACTCTGTGGGTAGAGGCAGGGTCGCTAGCATGCACACACGGAAGTTGAGTCTCGTAAAGAAACGTAAGGTAACTTTGTAGATATAATCCGGATCAGCCCCCAATTGTAATGACTTAATCCTTATCCCATTTCAGAAATTGCCTAAAAAGTATGATGAAAAAAATCACACAAACACGTCTGCCTCACACAGTAATCGCAAGGTAATGCGGTAGGAATGATATGGATCATTCCATCAAAATCTAATCAGTTGTTCTCTATTGAATTCCCTGAATGTTTAATGAAAATCTGCCCATAACTTTGTGAGTTACTGTATGTTGCTAATTTACGGACAAACATACCCCAACTAATACAGATACAGAAGTCATTGGTATTTTTTTATCCATAACATTGACCATGACACAAAGGTATACAGAAAATAAAATAACAGTTGAGTACAACCTTTTTTCCAATTAAATTCTTCTTGATAATAATAATAATATATTAGATCTATATAGTGCTTCTTGAGTATTTGTTTGCTGTGCGCATTTTTCTAATAAAATTGTAATTGCTTTATTTCTTGAGGCCTGTTCCTAACAATAATCATAAAAAATATGCCATCTCATCTATGCTATTGCATAGTTTATTTGCCTTTTGCTTAACCTGCATTCAACACCTTTGCAGGTGTAGTTTGGTACTTATACCACAATATTTAGTTTAAACAACCTCTCATGTTTTTGCTCATGGCAGCCCCAGATGTCAAAGGTGAGGTGGAGCGCCTGAAAGGTATTCCATTGCCAGGCAATCCTGCCCAGTTACCCAACCCCATCCAGCCGCACCGTGCCAAAGACCAAGTCCCAGCAGGGGCACGTCATCACCAAAGTGAGTTTGCTTCAACCATACATGACATTGTAACGGGGAGTATGTATGGCTGGGGGCCTGGAGCCATGTTTTTTAATTAAATGCGTTTGTTTTGAAGGGTTGAATTGGGATGGCCCTGCAGATACAACATACTTATTTGATGGAATATAGAGCTTTTAATGTTTGCCTTTCCCCCTGTACTCTGTCTATGACCCGTGTTTCAGTATATCATGAAGGACCCATTGCTATCTCTTATCTAAATTACAATACCCTACTTCTGTTGGTATTGTTTATGACTTTTTCAACAAAATTGTCTAGTAATGTTTTTGATCCTCAATCCTGGGATTGAATGGTTTTCTGGTGATATGTGGCAGCACGGTAGGACAGAAGTTAGTGCATGTGCCTCACAATACGAAAGTCCTGAGTTCAATCCCGGGCTCTGGATCTTTCTGTGTGGAGTTTGTATGTTCTCCCCATGACTGCGTGGGTTCCCTCCGCGTACTCCGTCTTCCTCCCACCTCCAAAAACATGCACCTGGAGATAGGTTGATTGGTAACACTAAATTGGCCCTAGTGTGTGAATGTGAGTGTGAATGTTGTCTGTCTATATGTGTTGGCCCTGCGATAAGGTGGCGACTTGTCCAGGGTGTACCCCGCCTTCTACCCAAATGCAGCTGGGATAGGCTCCAGCACCCCCCACGACCCTGAAAGGGACAAGCGGGAGGAAATGGATGGATGGATGTGGCAATCTGAAAATCAGGATGCGAATACAATCCTGCAACATTATTACATTTCTGTTGTAACTGGAGATGCTCAATATTGGACTGTTTACCAATGTCCACTACCTGATTCATGACACCAATATTAACCGATACAATAAATGCAGCAGGTCTCCCCCCAAACTGATATTTTGTCTCATTGGGCATAAACAAATCATGCATATTAAAAAAACTGCAAAATAAGACAACTACTGCAATGAAGTAAATGACTGTATAGAAAAGTTGAAATTTATTTTTAACATCGTTTGTGAAAATAGTCATTTTTAAAAGATTCATTAACAATAGACAACTGAAACAAAGTATGCTAAGTATGAAACTCTGGACTAGTAGTCTACATTTAGTGAAATTATTAGTACAGCTGGCCGCTTCTAATCATATTTAGCTGCATAAACGGAGCGTGTGACTCAGAGTCATTCCTCCATAATGTACGATATTATATTATATAGTATTTAAGGAAAACACATTACTCCCCCCTTGCATAATCAGAGTTTTTCAGTCATTGCAAATGGCATGTTTACAATTCCAAGGACAAACTTGGAAAATTAATTCCAGATGTAGGATATACTAAGCTAGCAAGCTCGTGGCTCTGCAGACCACAATTCAGTTTCATGATGTCATCACACGTGCGCTGAAATCGAGGCAATACCTTATCAAATAACGTTGACGAAATGAAACAATATAATCCAATATCTCGTTCTTACGCCAATATAATCTGACAGCTCTGTGTTAATTTTGACAGCAGTTTTTAAATAAATATAGGCTTTTGACAAATGTCTGTTAGTTTGAGTCATATTTTGTTAATCTAAATTGATTTCCTTTTTGTCGACCAAAATACTCAACATTTTAGTTGACAAAAAATGTCAAGTTTTTTCCACTAAAATATAAAGTTTAAAAAAATAACACATCTGAAGTTGAAGTTGTCTTGATACCACTTTATTCCGGTTATTACAATTACTGTACAATGTTATAAATTAACACTGCATAACTTGGCATATACAGATGCATTTCCATAAATCTGAATATGGTGCTTCACATTATTTCATTTCAAAATCAATTCAAAATAAGAGACTAATAAGCCTCAGAAATTTTTTTTTAGTTTATTTCCGAAGATGCATTATATAAAGTGGATTATGCTACAGAGCAGATTGTCCGCCATTTTATTAGACAAACGAGCTGGGTAGAGTAGATACATGGCGGGGTGCAACGATCACTTGCTTTGAGTAGAGTTTAAAATTAAATTATGCACAGTGTGTACACTTGTATTAAAATAATTTATTTAACAGGAAATAATGGAACATTAACATGTGTTTGACGCTTAAATCTTAACAGTGAGAATGTATTAGACTTAGACAAACTTTAATGATCCACAAATTGTTCAAATTGAGATTATTGAGATCTTTTATAATAAAGTGTTGAATTATATATCCTAAACAAAGTTGTATACATGTTGGCAATTTGTAGGGCATAATTTGGAGAAATCATATTTCAACTATTATGTTCAAATAACAATATAACTATTTTCTGTTTCATCATTAAATATAATGTGTATATTGTGTCATGTAGGTGTACTATTTATTTAGAAGTTGTTTTGTTGTCTACCGCGGCAAAAGTGAAGTACAACCATATGTCTTTTGTACTCTTTCTTCTCTGTGTACAAAACATATTGTATTGATGTCTTGCAATGACTACTGCTTTTCTAGGTGAAACATCAAAACACTGCCTTACAAAGACGCGAGTTCTGATTGGATATCCTTTGTTCTTTTCCAATTGACCCTCTCCCACATGGATCTGTGATTTGATATTCTCCCACATGGATCTGTGATTTGATATTTTGTCCCACAAGCGTAAAGACACAATTAAATACAATAGGATTTTGTCTGGGCAGCACGGTGGAACACAAAAAGAAGGTCTTGGTTTTGATCCTTGGGCTAGGAGTCTTTCTGTGTGGAGTTTGCATGTTCTCCCTGTGATTGCGTGGGTTCCCTCTGGGTACTCCGGCTTCCTCCCGCCTCCAAAGACATGCACCTCGGGATAGTTTAGAGTTAAAGTACCACTTATAGTCACACACACACACTAGGTATGGTGAAATTACTTATGCATTCGACCCGTCCATTTGTTCCATCCCCTGGGAGGTGAGGGGGGCAGCAGCAGTGGCCTCATTCGGAAATCATTTTGGTGATTTAACCCCCAATTCCAACCTTTGATGTCGAGTGCCAAGCAGGGAGGTAATGGGTCCCATTTTTATATTCTTGGTTGATTGGCAACACTAAATTGGCCCTCCTTGTGTGTGAATGTGAGTGTGAATGTTGTCTATCTGTGTTGGCCCTTGTCCAGGGTGTACGCCGCCGCCTGCCCAAGTGCAGCTGGTATAGACTCCAGCAACCCCGAAAGGGACAAGCGGTAGCAAGTTGATGGCTGGATCGATCTGTGTCAACATTTTCGTCTCCTTTTAATTTGTTGACTAAATTGTCACTCTTTGTTGTTTTAGTCAAAGTGCTTTTGATTAATTTATTCGTTATTGTCGTAATTTAGTCATGGGAAATTAGTCGTTGATGAAAACAAAGACAAAACTTTTAGTCAACAAAATTGCCACAGGCTGTAACTATTACGGTCAATAATTCTATCTATATCTAATGTAGTCATGACATAAGGTGACCCTCTGCAAGAGTCAGTACTTTGAGTTAGTAAAAGATCTGAGAAGAAAAAGGAAGCATTTAATCCTCCATCATAATGACAGATTTAAGTTCAGAGTGATGATCCAGTCCTTAAAACTTCAGGGTTAGATTTGTAGGTTCTGAAGAGATGACCCATGGCACTTTAGCACAAGATATTTCCTACTGCCTGGCTTGTGCTATTCAGCTCGTGCTCACTTCTTTCCTATCCTGTTTTCGTCTTCTCCAACTTTGCTTAAAACCTTGACTGTATTGACTTCATAGTTGTATTTATTTATCTTCATTTCCTACATTCTTCTGTGTCTGATCTTTTTATATTTGCATCCAATTAGGGTAAATAAATACCCAACATCCAGAAGATGTCTATTTTTTTTAGTTTTTTTTAGGCACCAGCAGCTCAAAGGTATACGTGTCTCGCTACTTTTTCAGTCTCACCCTCCCCTGGCATGTACAAATAGCTAATATAAAGAGCAATAACATGAATTGCCATGAGCTTCCACTATAGACCGACAAAAAATACAAAGACCAACATAGTCAGAGAATAATCATGGTTCACATTGAATATTACCTATATGTGCAGTAGAAAATGGATATATATATATATATATACATATATATATATATATATATATGTGTGTGTATATATGTGTGTATATATGTATATATGTGTATATGTATGTTTATATATGTATATGTATACATATGTTTATATATGTAGATATATATATATATGTGTGTATATATGTATATATGTATGTTTATATATGTATATGTATACATATGTTTATATATGTATATATATATATATATATATATATATATATATATATATATATATATATATATGCCGTACATAAAAGAACTGAACTGAACCTCTTTTCTCACAGAACAGTCTGCATTCAGGTTCATAAAGATTTGCACATTTTCGAGGCAATACAGCATTTTATTGCATACAGGACAAATTTGCTCCTCAGTAACAGTTCTTCCATCAGACAATAGCATCATTCACCTCGCCTGTCCTCTTCAATTCCTTCATGCATTACCTATGCAGTATTTCAGCCATTCCTACTGTCCCTTCAATTGCCTTCGCTTCTCTCCCTTCCTGATGAGGCCCTTCTCTGCCTCCTGCAGGCCGGTTCTTTGATGAGATCGAGTCCCCCGTAGATCCGCAACATGGCTCTAAGCTAGCGGACTACAATGGGGACGATGGCAATGTGGGTGAGTATGAAGCCGACAAGCAGGCCGAGCTGGCCTACAATGAGGAAGAGGATGGTGATGGTGGGGAGGAAGACGTTCAAGGTGAGCCAGGCCGAGGGACTGGACCACCTGTCCAAATGTGTATTCACCATTCCGCCGCCCCTGTCCTGCTGCCACCCCACCCTCCAGCATTTTCCCCAGCAGTTTGTGCGGTTAGAGTAGCTCACATTGCCATGAGTTTGGTCCTTGAATCCATCATCAAACATAAACAGACCTATAATATGCATGATGTCATAGTTTTGGGCTCAAAGCAGAACTGCAATGCATGCAGTCCCGAATGCGGCACTGTTTTCCCTAAAAAAGGACACTTGTTTTGCCTACCACAGACTATTCCAGACCAAGGAACTCACGGTACTGTGGATGAGATTCACATGCCATCTGCTTGTGCTGCTTTTTAGCTGTAGCACCTGTCTGTACCCACCAAACAGCTAACCCCCGTGTAGACAAAAAATGTCTGTGTTCTCCTTGAAACATTAAAATTCACACCCGTTATCATTTGTATTTGTTTAATCTGTATTTGGTTCCATTCCTATTTATTTTTTGTTGTATACAACGTAATAGCTATTTTGGTTTTGCATGTAATTATTTATTTCCTTTGCCTTTTTTTCCCCCATCCCAGATGACGAAGATCGAGACATGCAGGGAGATCGGGCTGTGGATTACGGAAAGCGACATCAAGCCATCGACGTTCTCTAAATGGGAATTTTGTACAGCTCAATCTCATTCAAACGCCTTCCACGGACTTCAGTATGAATCAAAGTTTACTGCTTGCGTCCTTAATATCATGGACCATTATGGATGTAATTGAATATTGTTACATAATTATACAAGAAAAGAACTCATAACATACTAGACTGATGTTTGATTCGGTATTGAAGTTAGGCTTGGACAATATGAGTTCTGTGCATTGGCTATTCCAGCTTTGCGATTGAGTGCCTCTTCATAGGTGAGTAGTCTAAAAGAGTACAGTAGTTGACATGGTTTTTTTTTTCTTCAATTGGAAATGAAACAACTCTTGTTTATTAAGGAGGCACTTTGACTTTTTTTTTTTACCACATTTTTTGGGTCATAATAGTGTTGTGTTTACAGGGGTTGGAAAAGCATTTGGAATGCCAAGGACTTTGCTTATAGCCAATTAAATATTTTTTTTTTTGTGAACACTAGAAGAGTGCCCCTTATGTCTTTTCTAAATGATACTGATCATGCACGTGACTCCTGCTAATTAAACAAATCATTACCGATCAATACTTGGGAGTCATGCTGTTTGTTTTTGATCAAAGAGAAAACTTGCCAAACACAAAGGGCACCTCCATTAGCGAGGTATATCTAGTGGACCTCCTAGCAGTACTGTAGTAAACCCATGACATTGTTTCATTTATATCACGGGTGTCCACACTTTTTTTCGCCAAGGGCTGCATAACAAAAAGTCAAAGTATGCGGTGGCCGTTTTGATATTTTTTTATTTTGTAAAAAAATATGTTATAAACATGTTTTAAGACAAAACTTAGTGATGCCAAAATGTACTCTTAATTAGTTATTTCTGGGATGTCCAAAGTGTAGCCAAAAGGCCATTTGCAGCACAAGTTTTGTTGGCCTGTGACATATAGTCCAAAAAAAAAAAGGAAAAATATAAGAAAAGTAATGTTGATACTAATTAAAAATGATACAATCTTTCACTTAAAACACAAAGCTGCACTAACTTTGATATATGTAGCGTTTAAAAAATAAATAAAAAATCTCTGCATACTTAGACTTTTCAAAATGTGTATCCCGGGCGCGGCTACCGCTGCTGCCCACTGTTCTCCTCACCTCCCAGGGGGTGGAACAAGGGGATGGGTCAAATACAGAGGACACATATCACAACACCTAGTGTGTGTGTGTGTGTGTGTGTGACAATCATTGGTACTTTAACTTTACTTGAACTTAAGTTATCTGCTTCTGTGATGAGGTGTCCAGGGTGTACCCCGCCTGATTGCAGCTGGGATAGGCTCCAGCTCCCCCGTGGCCCCGAAGGGAATAAGCGGTAGCAAAAGAATGGATGGAAGTTTATCAACTTTTTTTGTTGTTGTTTTTTGCCCTGACATGTGGGCCACAAATGGCCGCACTTTGGACACCCTGGTTTATTGGAACCTTAGTCATGCCACTTTAAAAAAGATGTCTGCATAGTACGTGGACCCGAACTTAAACACATTGAAAATTTATTTGGGTGTTACCATTTAGTCGTCAATTGTACAGAATATGTACTGTACTGTGCAATCTACAAATAAGTCCCAATCAATCATAACTAAGACTTTTCACAAATGTTTTTCAAGTAATCAGCTTTTTTTTGGATGATATTACGTTTTTTATGTTTTTTTTAGCCCAGTGGTTCTCAACCTTTTTTCAGTTATGAACCCCCTGTGAACATTTTGTTTGATTCAAGTACCCCCTAATCAGAGCAAAGCATTTTTGGTTAAAAAAAGATAATAAAGAAGTCAAATACAGAACTATGTCATCAGTTTCTGATTTATTAAATTGTATTACAGTGCAAAATATTGCTAATTTTTTAGTGGTCTTTCTTGAACTCTTCGGAAAAAATGATAACTAACAACTTGTTGAAAAATAAACAAGTGATTCAATTATAAATAAAGATTTTTACACATAGAAGTAATCATCAACTTAAAGTGCCCTCTTTGGTGATTGTAATAGAGATCCTTCTGGATTCATGAACTTAATTCTAAACATTTGTTCACAAAAAATAATTCTTTAACATCAATATTTATGAAACATGTCCACAAAAAATCTAGCTGTCAACACTGAATATTGCATTGTTGTATTTGTTTTCACAGTTTTTTAACTTACATTCATATTTTGTTGAAGTATTTACTCAATAAATATATAAAGGATTTTTGAATTGTTGCTATTTTTAGAATATTTTTAAAAAATCTCACGTACCCCTTGGCATACCCTCAAGTACCCCCAGGGGTACGCGTACCCCCATTTGAGAACCACTGTTTTAGCCCTAAAATGTGAGCCACAAATGGCCCTCGGGCCGTACTTTGGACACCAACGTATATAAGATTAGCCAGGGCTGTGAATCTTTGGGTGTCCTACGATTCAATTCAATATCGATTTTTTCGATTCAACGCGATTCTCGATTCAAAAACGATATTTTTCCGATTCAAAACGATTCTGTATTCATTCAATACATACGATTTCAGCAGGATCTACCCCAGTCTGCTGACATACTAGCAGAGTAGTAGATTTTTAAAAAAAAAGCTTTTATAACTACAAAGGACCATGTTGTGTCAACTGATTGCAATAATGTACATTTGTTTTAACTATTAAACAAACCAAAAATATGACCTATTTTAGCTTTGTGAAAACATTGGACACAGTGTGTTGTCAAGCTTATGAGATGCGATGCAAGTGTAAGCCGCTGTGACACTATTCTTTTTTTTATTTATAAATGTCTAATGATAATGTAAATGAGGGATTTTTAATAACTGCTGTGCTGAAATTATAACTAATATTGATACTGTGTGATAATATTAATTTTTGTTTCACTACTTGGGCTTCACGGTGGCAGAGGGGTTAGTGCGTCTGCCTCACAAAACGAAGTTCCTGCAGTCCTGGGTTCAAATCCAGGCTCGGGATCTTTCTGTGTGGAGTTTGCATGTTCTCCCCGTGAATGCGTGGGTTCCCTCCGGGTACTCCGGCTTCCTCCCACCTCCAAAGACATGCACCTGGGGATAGGTTGATTGGCAACACTAAATTGGCCCTAGTGTGTGAATGTGAGTGTGAATGTTGTCTGTCTATCTGTGTTGGCCCTGCGATGAGGTGGCGACTTGTCCAGGGTGTACCCCGCCTTCCGCCCGATTGTAGCTGAGATAGGCGCCAGCGCCCCCCGCGACCCCAAAAAGGGAATAAGCGGTAGAAAATGGATGGATGGATACTTGGGATGGCGTGGCGCAGTGGAAGAGTGGCCGTGCGCAACTTGAGGGTCCCTGGTTCAAACCCCACCTAGTACCAACCTCGTCACGTCCGTTGTGTCCTGAGCAAGACACTTCACCCATGCTCCTGATGGGTGCTGGTTAGCGCCTTGCATGGCAGCTCCCTCCATCAGTGTGTGAATGGGTGAATGTGGAAGTAGTGTCAAAGCGCTTTGAGTACCTTGAAGGTAGAAAAGCGCTATACAAGTACAACCCGTTTATCATTTATTTACTTTTGGTTTGTTTTGTGTCGTGTTTGTGTCTCCTCTCAATTGCTCTGTTTATTGCAGTTCTGAGTGTTGCTGGGTCAGGTTTGGTTTTGGAATTGGATTGCATTGTTATGGTATTGCTGTGTAGTGGTTTGTTGGATTGATTAAATTTTTTTTTTTTCAATGAGAATCGATTCTGAATCGCACAACGTATTCAAATCGATTTTTTCCCCTCTCCCCTAATACAGTGTTTTTCAAACTTTTTTGAGCCGAGGCACATCTTTTGCGTTAATCATTAAAAAAAATAAAACTCAGTTGACAGTAAAAAGTCATCACAATTGTTGGATATGACTTAAATCCACAACCAACCATGCATCACTATCACCACCTGTCACATCATGCCGTGACTTAGTTTGAGTTTGTTGCTGTTTTCCTGTGTCGTGTTTTAGTTCTTGTCTTGCGCTCCCATTTTGGTGTCTTTTTCTCTTTTTTTTGGTATTTTCCTGTAGCAGTTTAATGTCTTCCTTTGAGCGATATTTCCCGCATCTACTTTGTTTTAGCAATCCAGAATATTTCAGTTGTTTTTGTCCTTCTTTGTGGGGACATTGTTGATTGTCGTGTCATGTTCGGATGTACTTTGTTGACAGCGTCTTTGCGCCACAGTAAGTCTTTGCTGTCGTCCAGCGTTCTGTTTTTGTTTACTTTGTAGCCAGTTCAGTTTTAGTTTCGTTCTGCATAGCCTTCTCTAAGCTTCAATGCTTTTTCTTAGGGGCACTCACCAGACACCTTTTTACCTGTACACTGCCCACCGCTGTTCCAGACATTTACAAAGCAATTAGCTAGGGGCGGCCACATACTGATATGGAAGAGTATTACACGGCTACTCTGCCCAGCTCTAGACAGCACCGACACTCAACAACACAAAATTTGCAGACTATAATTACTGGTTTGCAAAAAATGTTAGGTGAAATTACATAATCTCCCACGGCACACTCGTTGAAAAACACTGCCCTAATATTAGCCATGCCACTTTGTAATTTGATTTTTATTAAAATACATTACTTCATGCAGTTAACTGGCATGATACCTAAACCCTAAATGTGAAATTGTTTAAGGTAACAGTTAAAAAGATGATTCGTTAAATTAAAAAAATAACCGTGTGCGTTTGTTTAAAGAAGTAAAACCGTTAAATTGGATGTTTGAAGATGCAAGAGCGGTAAGGGGGCGTGTCCGTGCCCATACGGGTATTTACCTTGCAGAGCCCGAGCAGAGGCGGGAAATGGCGCCTGGTAACAACGGTGTGTCATTACGGAGACGGCCATTGAGTAGATAAGGTGGGGGAAAAGTCGCCGCAGAAGACGAAAAAAACAATCACTGCTTCTTCCGTGATGGCGCTCGGGTCTTGAGTCGATATTTCCACCCCACGGAGGACCGCGGTGAAGTAAGTCGCAGCGCCTGTGCACATCTGTTAGCTCGGACTGGTTGTTTCCAAGCAAGCTAGCTGGGCTAATTATGCTAAGCTAACTGCGGCCTTCATAGGATACCCGCTATTAACACCGTTTTTGGGCTCGCAACGCCGCACGGCTTTCTCCAACAATGACAGCACATTTTTAACATTAATACGACCAGCTGTTTCCGTTCAAAAAAAATAAAAAATAATTTAATAAATTTTTGGTTGCTGTGTGGTAAGGACTCGATGCATTCCACGACTGAACTTTGCTGATTGACGTTAGCCAGCTAACAGGCGTATTTACCATTCATAATTTCAGTTATGTTTTGTAAATACATCAATCACCACCACTCTGTGTGTAAAAAAAACAAAAAAAACACAGGCACACTTTTTATCTTATGCACATCAGTCAAATGACAAATAAGACGAGATGACAGACGGGTAAAAGGAGTGAATAAACAGGCTGTGAGTGGAAGATACGACTGATGGCTCTTAAAGCAACGTTATTTCATCTAACTACTGATGCAGTATTGGGAAAGGCTTGGATGGTTCATATTCTTAAAACATTGCGGTTACTATAATATATAATGTGTCTGCCCCTTTCGCTGGTTTAACGTGTTGCTCGCTGTAGTTTTGTCAGGCAGCCGTGATTCGCTGCTCATTTCCAGACCCTTCAACCTTGGCAAAATTGGGGTTTCGGTGGTGGGTTGTAAATATTCGGGTTAAACGCGAGATATTCATCGACTAGTGTTATGTTGGAGGGGCCCCTGAATATCTATGTTTGTGTTAGCCAGCTCCATTTCAGACCAGTGTTTTCTTATTTCCCGCTCGCCGGTGTTGTACCGAAATCTGTTACCCATCGGAATTTGTAACTCCAGGGGGCGATGTTCCCATGGCGTTTGTTTGATGGCTAAACGGAAGGGCCAAAAAGGAGGAGAAGAAGAACGCTTACGTAAATGGTGTAAACCAGTGGTTCTCAAATGGGAGTACGCGTACCCCAGAGGGTACTTGAAGATATGCCAAGGGGTACGTGAGATTTATTTTTTTTTAAATTATAAAAATAGCAACAATTCAAAAATGATTTATAAATATATTTATTGAATAAATACTTCAACAAAATATGAATGTAAGTTCATAAACTGTGAAAGGAAATGCAACAATGCAATATTCAGTGTTGACCGCTAGATTTTTTTGTGGGCATGTTGCCTAAATATTGATGTAAAAGATTAATTTTTTTGTGAAGAAATGTTTATAATTAAGTTCATGAATCCAGATGGATCTTTATTGCAATCCCCAAAGAGGGCAGTTTAAGTTGATGATTACTTCTATGTGTAGAAATCTTTATTTATAATTGAATCACCTGTTTATCTTTCAACAAGTTTTTAATTATTTTTATACCTTTTTTTTCCAAATCATTCAAGAAAGACCACTACAAATGAGCACTATTTTGCATTGTTATACAATATAATAAATCAGAAACTGATGACATAATGCTGTATTTTACTTCTTTATCTCTTTTTTTTTCAACCAAAAATGCTTTGCTCTTATTAGGGGGTACTTGATTTAAAAAAATGTTCACATGGGGTACATCACTGAAAAAAGGTTGAGAACCACTGGTGTAAACTATCCTTAAAGTAGGCTGACCATATCCTGAAATCCCAAAAAGAGGACACATATATGCGTGCCAAGGCCGGGACTCGGTGAAAATTTGCCAATGACACTCGAACTTGTTCATAAATAATATATTTATTTAAATAAATAATTATTTCTCCTATGTTGACAGCAGTGTTGATGCTAGGAACTTTTAAAACCGGGTCCCAGTGACCCCATCAAATCATAAAAATGGGGTCCCTTAGTACATTTTTAGGGTACCACTTTTTTGTAAGCGTTTTGGAAAAAAAAGATAAACGTATGCATTATCCTGTTATATTCAACATTCCATGTTGTGTTTTGGTAAAAGGTTGTCATAAACGTTACTTCATCCATTAAAAAAAATATTAAAAAAAGAAAACAAATTTGTATGCCGATGTAAATGTATGCAGTTATAAACATTCATTCGCTTTCTTCTTTTCTTCATGGATCTGAACTTTACCGCTGCTGGTAGTTTTTTCTGTTTTTATTTAATAAGTTGTAGGTGTATTTATTTTAGTATAAAAGTGTAAAAAGTGTTTTGCTTGGGTCATGAAATTATGATAATGGTGTGTCAGGGCATACATAGATTTTATATTTAACACTAAAATCTCTGGAGTCTACATTAACTTCTTATCCATCCCTCATTTCAAAATGTTTTAGTTCTTTTTATGTTTGTTTTCCGCCCTTTTTTTGTCAAACAAAACTATGTTTTTAATGGCAAACGCACAAAATATGCAAAATCCTCCACCAAAAATATTTTTCAAAGTGGAATATTTGATGTGATGCAATGGGAACCTTGGATAGGTCAATAGATCATAATAACATTGATTTTGATTCAATATTGTGTTTTGAGCAATGATATCAGTCAACATTGCAACTTTTTCTAAATTACATTTCACCTTTAAGCTTTTTTTTCACTTTTGTTATGTTTTTGTTTATTTTAATTGTATTTTTAGAATGTGCCTTGGGTCTTTAAAACGTTAGCTGCGGGCCGCAAATGGCCTCCTAGGCACACTTTTGACACCCCTAATTCTGATAAATCTATCATAAAAAGCGGAGCCTGGCTACGCATGCGCGTTTATCATAACTCTCTTGCTCTCTCTGTCCCTCACGAATGCTGCTGCGTGCGCACACACCTTCTCAATTTGTTTTGTTTTTAACCCCTTCTTAACCTACGTACATCAGAAATACCGTACACGCAACCCTAACTCAAAATACCGGACTTTTGAGGCATTTAAGAAATTCCGCCCGGACAGCCCCCACAAAAGAGGACATGTCCGGGGAAAAGAGGATGGATGGTCCGTCTACTTAAAGGCCTACTGAAATGAGATTTTCTTATTTAAACGGGGATAGCAGGTCCATTCTATGTGTCATACTTGATCATTTCGCGATATTGCCATATTTTTGCTGAAAGGATTTAGTAGAGAACATCCACGATAAAGTTTGCAACTGTTGGTGTTAAGAGAAAAGCCCGGCCTCTACCGGAAGTCGCAGGCGATGACGTCGCAAGTGTGGGGGCTCCTCACATATTCACATTGATTTTAATGGTAGCCTCCAACAAAAAGTGCTATTCGGACAGAGAAAACGACAATTTCCCCATTAATTTGAGCGAGGATGAAAGATTTGTGTTTGAGGATATCGATAGCGACGGACTAGAAAAAAAAACGAGTTTAAAAAAAAACGTGATTGCATTGGAACGGATTCCGATGTTTTCAAACACATTTACTACGATAATTCTGGGAAATCCCTTATCTTTCTATTGTGTTGCTAGTGTTTTAGTGAGTTTAAAGTCCTACTGAAACCCACTACTACCCACCACGCACGCAGTCTGATAGTTTATATATCAATGATGAAATATTAACATTGCAACACATGCCAATAGGGCCTTTTTAGTTTACTAAATTGCAATTTTAAATTTCCCGGTGTGTGAGAGAGAATCAACAGCTGATACAATGGACTCATACTCTAATAAAAGCAAGTCATTGATTTCCAGAATATGTGTAATTTATTAATGCTGAAATTCTGACAACTGACGTTTCAGCATTAAGGATAGGTTACGGCATTTACGCAAGCGTTCCTCTTCTCCTCGTCTTTGGTCTTGCCGTTTAACCATCAAACAAACGCCATGGGAACATCGCCCCCTGGAGTTACAAATTCCGATGGGTAACGGATTTCGGTACAACACCGGCAGCTACAGCAATTTGCGCGGTCCTTGCTTGGGAGGATACCCGACGTATGGACGGCAGTTGCATGCGTATTGATTTTATTATCTGTCTGAAAACAGCGATTAAGTTTATTTTTTTAATTTTTTTTTTTTTTTTTTTTACAAAGCAGACCGGAAATTTATCTGCACATTAGGGATTATCAATAAATCAGGGAACAAAATCTCGACACTAACATGCTCCATCTATCCATCCATCCATCTTCTTCCGCTTATCCGAGGTCAGGTCGCGGGGGCAGCAGCCTAAGCAGGGATGTCCCGACTTCTCTCTCCCCAGCCACTTCGTCCAGCTCTTCCCGGGGGATCCCGAGGCGTTCCCAAGCCAGCCGGGAGACATAGTGTTCCCAATGTGTCCTGGGTGCACATTAGGGATCATCAGTAAATCAGGGAACAAAATCTCAACACTAACATGCTCCATCCATCCATCAATCTTCTTCCGCTTATCTGAGGTCGGGTCGCGGGGGCAGCAGTCTAAGCAGGGAAGCCCAGACTTCCCTCTCCCCAGCCACTTCGTCCAGCTCTTCCCTTGGGATCCCGAGGCGTTCCCAAGCCAGCCGGGAGACATAGACTTCCCAACATGTCCTGGGTCTTCCCTGCGGCCTCCTACCGGTTGAACGTGCCCTAAACACCTCCCGAGGGAGGCGTTCGGGTGGCATCCTGACCAGATGCCCGAACCACCTCATCTGGCTCCTCTCTATGCGGAGGAGCAACGGCTTTACTTTGAGCTCCTCCCTAATGACAGAGCTTCTCCACCTATCTCTAAGGGAGAGCCCCTGCCACCCGCGGAGGAATTTCATAGCACTGACATCCTATGAAATAAAAATCGTGGTCCTTTTAAGAAAAACAATTTCTAAATGACCACACATTTTATTTTAAAGCATGTTGGTGTCGAGATTTTGTTCCCTGATATAAATAAAAATTGTGGTCATTTAGAAAAGCAATTTCTAAATGACCACAAATTTTATTTTATAGCATTTTTTTTACAAAGCAGACAGGAAACGTATCTGCACATTAGGGATTCTCAATAAATCGGGGAACAAAATCTTGACACTAACATGCAATAGATAAAAAAATGATGGTCATATAGCAAAATAATTTCTAAAAACAATTGTGGTCATTCATAAAAACTTTCTTAATGACCACACTTTATTTTATAGCATGTGACAATCAAGATTTTTTTGCTCTTTTTACAAAGCAGACATGAAACGTATCTGCACATTAGGGATCCTCAATAAATCTGGGAAAAACATCTAGACACTAACATGCTATAGAATAAAAAAAAATTTGGTCATTTAGAAAAACTTTCTAAATGACCACACATTTTATTTTGTAGCATGTGACTGTCAAGATTTTTATTTATTTATTTTTATTTATTATATATTTTATTTATTTGGGGACGGCGTGGCGCAGTGGAAGAGTGGCCGTGCGCAACCCGAGCGTCCCTGGTTCAATTCCCACCTAGTACCAACCTCGTCACGTCCGTTGTGTCCTGAGCAAGACACTTTACCCATGCTCCTGATGGGTGCTGGTTGGCGCCTTGCATGGCAGTTCCCTCCATCAGTGTGTGAATGGGTAAATGTGGAAGTAGTGTCAAAGCGCTTTGAGTACCTTGAAGGTAGAAAAGCGCTATACAAGTACAACCCATTTATCATTTATTATTTTTTTTTTTTTTTACAAAGCAGCGAGGAAACTTCTCTGCACATTAGGGATCCTCAATAAATCAGGGAACAAAATCTCAAAAACGTATCTGCAAATTAGGGATCCTCAATAAATCGGGGAACAAAATCTCGAGACTAAAATGATATAGAATTGAAAAAAATTGTGTTCATTTAGAAAAATAATTTCTAATAATTTTCTAAAATTTTATTTTATAGCATGTGACTGTCGAGATTTATTATTATTATTATTATTTTTTTTACAAAGCAGATAGGAAACATATCTGCACATTAGGGATCTTCAATAAATCGGGGAAAAATCAACACTAACATGCTATAAAATAAAAGATATAAAAAAAACATTTCTAATAAAAATTTGTGGTAATTTTTTAAAACACAATTTCTAAATGACCACAAATTTAATTTAATAGCATGTTAGTGTCGAGATTTGGTTCCCCGATTTATTGAGGATCTGTAATGTGCAGATACATTTCCTGTCTGCTTTTTAAAACAAAAAAAAAACGTATTGCCGTTTTCAGCCAGGTAAATGAAATATAGAAAAACAGAAAACATTTCTAAATGACCAATTTGTTTTATTTAATTTCAGGCAAGTAATATTTACGCGGAAATCAGTGTTTTTAAGCAATCGTTTTTTTTTGCCTCGAAACATCACTTCTGTTTTTTTAATGAAATATCAATATAAATGTGATCTAAATAAACAACGCTCTCCTCAGCCGCAGGAACTCGCTGTTCACCTTTCTTAAACGCAGCGCCAAAAGACCAGAAACACCTAAACAAGCTGCGTTGAGACAGGGCACCTCCGTTCACTGCAAGCTGCAAAGTGTACGCCATGCAGGGCAGACTAGCCACACCAAACTCCACCGTAGCTTTTGCATGCGTTGTCCCTGACCACAACGTGGGCTTTCGTCGCCTTGGGGTGGTTTTTGTTGTATTTTGTTTTTTTCTTGGCGGAGTCTTTAACGACAACCGTATGAGACTACTTTTTTTCCGAGTTTGCTTTTCATCCAACTTCCGCTTGTATTCATTGTGTATCTCCTTATTATTCTTGAAGACGTGGGAGATAAAATTGCTCGTATTAAAAGAAGACGTCTTGGTTCCTCTTCGCATAACCAACTTTTTGCAGTCATTGAAAATTGCCATTTTTTTTATCCGTCGGAGACACTTTAAAATGATCCCAAACCATAGACATGGTGTCGTTAGTCAGTCACCGAGCTCGTTCGCTTGTTAGCTACGGCTACAGCACCGGCAACAACACACCCTTGTTGTTGTTATGCTCCGCTTGTGGCGATTTGACAAGGTCATCAGCGTCGCCAGTAAACCTCTCATGCTGCAGTCGTGCTGCAACTCCTGTGTTGTGTGTGAGAGAGAAGAGAGTGGAGGGGCTGCTGAATGGGAGACGCAACTGCTCTGTACTTCTCCCTACGTTTGTGTACCACTCCGTATAGTGGTGTTTTAAAATGTCATAAATTTTACTTTTTGAAACCGATACCAATAATTTCCGATATTACATTTTAAAGCATATATCGGCAGTCCGATATTATCAGACATCTCAAGTTTGTACGATTATACAATAGGACCGCGATACTAATGAATCATATTCGGTACTGTACCGGTCTACTCCGCCTCCCCGGCATACATCTAGTCAATACTACTATGATTCCGTCTATCTTTTGGCATCACAACATCTTTAGTTTTTTTTTTTAGATTTATATTATGTTTATAAACTCAGGAAATATGTCCCTGGACACATGAGAACTTTGAATATGACCAATGTATGATCCTGTAAGGACTTGGTATCGGATTGATACCCAGATTTGTGGTATCATCCAAAACTAATGTAAAGTATCAAACAACAGAAGAATACGTGATTATTACATTTTAACAGAAGTGTAGATAGAACATTTTAAAAGAGAAAGTAAGTAGATATTAACAGTAAATGAACATGTAGATGAATAATTCATTTTCTACCACTTTTCCTTAATTTTGACAAAATAATAGAATGGAAAATGACACAATTTGTTACTGCATTCGTCAGCGGACTAATAAAGAGCCATTGTTTGTTTACTTACTACTAAAAGACAAGTTGTCTAGTATGTTCACTATTTTATTTAAGAACAATCTTGCAATAAGAAACATATGTTCAATGTCTCCTAAGATTCTTTGTTAAAATAAAGCCAATAATACAATTTTTTGTGGTCCCCTTTAATTAGAAAAGTATCAAAGTACCGAAAGTATTGGTATCTGACAACACTAGTTAACCATTAGTTACTTAGCTTAATTGTTGTCCCATCCGTTCGCTCTCAGAGCTATGTTTACAGCTGTCTACTTTGCTGCAAATCATATTTGGATGATTAAAATCTGAACACTGTTAGTTCTGAACCAGTTGTTGTTCTAGAGTATTTAGTTATTAATAGCCTAGTCAGCAAGAAGTTATATTTTTGATATGATGATTGTAAACACTGGTCACAACAGAGGAAGTATACTACCTAAGGGGGTGGGGCTACAGATTAGAGATGCCAAATGGGAAATGTTTTTTTTGTTCTTTGAATGCATGGTACAGAATTTTACATTACATTTTCTATGATTATATTGTTAGTAAATGATCTACTAAAAAACAAAAACAAAATTGGTGGTACAATATGAGACACGGAACTGTCAACGGAACAGCCAAAAGAGGTTGGTAGATGAGTATAAATCTAAAGACAAAATATAATGTAGAAATGAACCTAATTGCAGGATATTTGGTCTTGATTTTCAAAAATGTATCTTCAGGGCTTGCGTGGCAGCACTTGGTGCTGATAAAAAATTGCCTGTACGAGCCAGGCTGCCCCACAACGCAGGATAGCGAAAAATAAGGAACTTATTGACTGCAACATCAGATGACAATGGCAGACTAGCGCAAAGCTTGTTGGGTAAAACTTAGCCGTATATAGAGACATCCACTAACGTCACCAATTGGGGGAAAAAAGTCACTAATTGGGCAAATTCCAAACCACTCATTAAAAGGAAGTATGAAGGAAGGCAAGATTGTTTTACAAATATCTCTGCCATGCCTCCATGGTTTGATTTAAAATTTTCAGGACTTGCAAAACCCAAATACACACAAACATGTGCAAATAGGTAAGTAAGGTTGGTATAACATAATAATGTACTACATACTCAAACGATAATAATGATAACCGCTGTAACCGCCCTATTAGATTAAAGTGATCCAAAAACTGGGATTGATTACTGCACTTTGATAAAACTATGGACCCATTAATGACTAACTTTAACTTGCTAGCTAGTCTAAATGCAAATGTAAAAACAAGCAACATTAATGTCTATTTCTATTTAAGATGGTCACATCCCACTCTAAACTTATATACGCACACTACTGTCCAAACAACTGAGACACACTATTCACATTGAACATTAAGGCTGTACTATATTTGCACAAAGTTATCGATAGAAACTCAACATTGTCGCGTTGAAATAGACAGACGTCCATTCAACAGAAGGTGATTTTGTGTGATGTCACATAAACTAAAAGTGAAAACAATGGATCACCCAATTTGCATTTATTAATAAAATGGAGGACGATTGACATATTTAATCACACAAATACAAATAATATTGCTCTTATAAAGCCAGAACAATATTCAATGTTGCTTCTGCCTAGGAACTATATTGTCTATTTATTTTAGTTATTTTTTTAACACATTCAACAATACCGTGACAATAATGGTAAATAGTTTAATTAGCCATATTATTTTTCTGTTACGGTTGTGTATGTGTGGTCCTTCACCCCTTCAACAGCGACATAACCTATTTAATTGCTGTTGGTTATCATTTTTATTTAAGTGCAACATTTTGCTGACACAGTATATTTTTATTTTTGTTTTATCAAACATGAATATTTAAGTTAACATTCCAATGTTAAAATAGATGAAAAATACAAGTTTATTGCATTTGAAAGGGTAAAATTGCGTTATGTATTATCACTACATAAGCGGGGAATTTGGTCTTAAAATAATGTGTGCAATAATATTGTTTATTGGCAATAATTTGTAAGTCAATATATCGTCCTGCAAAAGTTGTTAGGTAAATTACTTGATATGTCAAGTTCCCTCATGTTCTTTTTATCACTAAAATGGCTTTGTATAAATATATTGCTTGGAATGATGTTCATACAGCATCCATATAGTATATGTGAGGATTCAACATCAACTATGTACTTTATATCAAGAGTCATAGTAATCAGTGTAGGTAGGCCTGGGCACTATGACGTGAAAATAACATTTTGAAATATATATTTCTTAACGAAATATTTGATTTCAAAAAAATTTTTTTGCCTAATTCTAAAACAAACCAATAAATACATATGACCAATAACACACAACACGCATTGCTTTCAGTTAGCATTTAAACTATTAGTTTTAAAGACAAACAATGCCACAATTTAAAAGGATACGTTGCATGAACACACACTGCTTCTTTTTTTATAAAGTTATTATTTTTATCGCAAATATACATTGCACGTTGTATAAATCTTTGTCAACATCTAAATTAAGACCTTACTTGCTCTGGGAGGCAAAACTTTTGTCTTGAATAAAATACTTCTGTAAACAAAAATGAAACCTTGCACTTTACATGCAAATAAACAGCATAATTGAAATCATCCATCCATCCATCCATTTTCTACCGCTTATTCCCTATCAATAAAGTGCAAACTTAAATCCTTTATTTCGAATTAAGTATATCTAAACTAAAATGTAGCATTGTACATTGTATGCAAATAAATAATAAACTCTAACATTAAGGTGTCTCTATAGTTTTAGTAGGTGTATATACACTGGTTATCCACTTTTGCAAACCACATCTTTAGCGAAGTTCAGCTCGACCGCTTATTGTTCTTTATTATGCTCCTTTCTTATCATACTTGGTACCTTGAGCAAACGATTTCATCAAAGGAAGTCGTTGTTTAGCGAGTGTTGGTTTTTTGTTCCGGTCCTGTTCTTGTTGCATTTCCCCCACTTGGTTGGATGCTATTTTTTTCCGCAGATCCTGGAATACGTTTGTTGTGCTACGGATTTTTTTTTTTTTAACAAACTTTGCATCGTGCTCATTTGTTCCACGCCTGTTATCACAAATCTAAATCACTGATGACATTTGACTTTTCTTTCTCGTTCTTTTTTACGTTAGCAGTAGCCATGTTGTAGCTGTGTGTGAATCTCTGTTAAAGAAATAAAAGTGGAACAGAAGCTCCTGGGGGCAATAAGTATGCTGGAGCAAGAGGAGAAAAACATCAATTCTTGTTTTTTAATCGTCTGCAACAAAAAAACTTAAATTTATCAATACAGTTGATACAGTAGTCTGTTAGATATTTGTGTTTTTTTCAAACTTTTTATTACTCACCGTTTAAAGCGCAATTAAAGAACATACTGTAAATGTTTCCATTAATATTGTCTTTCAGTGTTCTGCATTTATTTTAACAATCTTAATTCTCTCAGTATTTGTTAATGCGATGCTGTTTAAAGTCTATGTTAGTGTTTTACTGCACAACAGTCGTTAATTTTTTTGATGCTGTACATTAAAAAACAGACATAGTGAAGTCCCTTTATTCGGTTTAATTGTATTTCGTATGAATGGATGTGTCTGCAGCTTGTGGATATGTCCAGACATATTTTCAGTCTGCTGCTGTTACGCAAGCGCAAGAGCAAGAGAGGATGTGCTTACAATTGGTGTCCCCTGTGAATAGTTTTTCTCCTCGGCAGTGTGAACACTTCGATCATCTCAGTTCTAGAGTGCAAGATGTGTGCTCTTTGCAGATATTGCTAAAATCCCAAGTTGAATAAACAAATTTTCCAGTCCAAACTAAATTGCCTAGAATGTGTATAGTGTAAGATCCATTGTTTCATGTTTTGAAAGCCATCTGGCTGCTGTGAGGTAAGTGAAATGGGATGTTGACTACATCCAGATGGTTGAAGCCAGCAAAACCAATGCTACGGAAATATATTTTCACATTCTCCCATTTATCTATTAAACATTAACTGTGTTTTATATTATTAGGTTAACCTAGTACGCTCAATGTGCATTTCTTTCATCTGTATTCAGTTCTCTTAAGCACCTCAATCATCCTATATGTCATCTGTACTGATTGTGTATAATTTGATTAAGTAAATCTTTTTTATTTCAAACAGCCTTACATGTGACTGCTGAAACGATGAGGCTGAGAATGCGTAAGGCGTCTCAGCAACCGATCCCTAGTCTGGCACCACGCCCATCTCGGACCAAGAGAAAGCATTCAGAAGTAGAAGAAGACACTCCTACCAGTGCAAGGGGCTTGTTCTCAACAATCAAAAAGTTCATCAGAGGAACTGCAGTCAAGGTAAATACCCAAGTCACTTCAGTTGGTTTGACAATAAGCCTTGAAGTAGCCTCAGTTGACTTTTTATTTTTATTTTCAAATCAGTCAATTTGATTTTTCACAATTGCCTAAAACTGTATTAGGCATGGTTTTATTGGTTGAGAGTGTCACATTTCCATTAAAAACCTGCTAGATTGCAGTAGCCTATCAGAGAACTTGGTTCTAATTTTAGATCTTTGCTCAAGAGTTGCTGCATAGGAACTGGAGATTTTATAACAAGTAGAAAAGTCAACTGCAAACAAGCGTCTCCCTGTGTTCATTTAATATCGTTTCTAATTTAAATAACTTTTAAATGTATATTTTTCTACTATCTAAAGACTGCACCACACTGTTTTTCCAGAATGTTTGTCTATATCTGTTTCTCATTAGGGATGGGCAATATGGCCTAAAATCTATACAACAATATATATTTTAGCATCTTGCCATAATATGTATTACAAAATAAATATTTGGTATATGAATAATAGAAAATTCAAAATGTTATAAAGGCTCCTAGCTTTGCCTGCTGACATGTGTGCGCACTTGCCACCGATACTCTATACACATTTCGTAACATGAATATTACCCAAGTGTTTGACAATATTATAAGCGTTAACACAGACAAACCATAGCGGCGCCATAATCACTAGCTTGTGTGCCTATTTTGACATGATCGACTGGTGAGCTGCTTCCTTGCTCGTGGAAGTTAATTGTAGATCACATGTTCCCGGATGACATTCCAGCAATAAAATTGCAGTTGTCCAAATATTGAGGTCTGGTTTTTTTGCCATATGATGCTACACTTACAAGCTAGACTCACAAGCTCCACTATCACTAAATGCAAATACTTTTAAGCTTTTGTATAGAATTGTACATAAATTGTTGTCTTTTTAAGGTGCAGCAGGACAACACAGCCAAGAAGGCACGTCTCCACTGTGACGTTGACAACCTAATCACTTCAACACCAGACACCCCTCGCAGGGTTGGTAGGAAAGGCGGCATTAATGGATGTGAGTAGCACAAAGAAAAGTGGTATTTCTTTCTATACTTTGTTATTGTGGTCTAAATTATATTGATTCTTCTTCAGTGGCAACCAATCATGACAGGAGCAAGGAGAAGCCCAATGGAAGTCTGGAGGAGACAACAGCTGCTGAGGTGCCCACCAGCCCTCCTAGGACAACTCTTCTTGGGACCATTTTCTCCCCTGTTTTCAACTTCTTCTCACCGGCTAAGAATGGTAGGCTTTCACAGTAGATGTTGGTTGGACTGCATTTTAATTTAATTCCTACATTAACCTAACCTGTGGCTCGATGGAGATTGTAACTAATAAAATTATAATATGTATTTAATGTGATGCAGCAAAGGTTGATTTAAAAAGGTTTTACAAAATAAAACTGCTCGGAATCGGTGACCGTTTGAGCGTTCATGAAAATGAATACTCCTCATCTTTAAAAGAGGCCTGCACTTCTTCTTTTTTTGAATTTTGCGTATCGTTCACAATCATTATGAAAGACATGACAACAGATGTTTGATTCTAACTCGTAAACTAAAGTCTGCTTACACCATAGCCAATGGGATGTCTTCTATTCCGCCCATAAAACCCAAATAAAAAATCGCCAACAATACTCCATTTTACATTTTGTAACTTGAATAATAACCAAGTATTAGTGATATTGTTATTATTATAAGCGCGGATGCAGACAAACTATTGCGGTGCCGTGATCCCAAGCATGTGTGCTTATATTTACATCGAGTGGTAAGCTGCTTCCCTGCTCGGGAACGTTTATTCTAAATCCTGCCTCACCTGGATAGTAGAAAGGTTAGGATGTAATTAGACATGTTGGTACAATTTGATAACCAATTTAGACCTGGAAATGGTGAACGACACAATAAGATGGTTGCTTCCTTCCCCCCTTTTCTTTGCCAGGGGTTACGAGTAATTTTTCATCTAAACAGGAATATAACAAGATTCTATCAGTAGGTATCCTCACAGCAGACATTGTACAGTAAGTAATGTTTCATTATGTTTGTTGGCTCTCATGAAGTCTACGATGAGTACTAATCATTGATGGGGCGGGAAGCAACCAATGTTTTTTTAAATGAATGTGCCGCGTATGCTTAATTTTGTCAAAGTACGTAAATATTAAATGTTCTGTGAATGTGCCTCATCGGTTCATTGAAATCGGACTTTTGATCTCAGTCATTAAATATGTAAAATACATTAAAACAAAAACCAGTTCTTGTCTTACATAAGGATTAGAGGTCAGGTAAATAATAGATTTTTAGATGCATTGCAATTCGTACGTGGACGATTATAAAATCGATTGATAATTGATTTACTTATTTTAAATAAAGTCATGCAGACCATTCTAAAATTTGGCTGACTGCAGTGAGCCATTTCACTGAGACACCTGACCAGCTCTTTTATTACAGGGCACTTATGATCCAGGTTTGCACGGTGGAAGAGGTGTTAGTGCGTCTGCTTCACAATACGAAGGTCCTGAGTAGTCCTGGGTTCAAACCCGGGCTCGGGATCTTCCTGTGTGGAGTTTGCATGTCCTCCCGGTGACTGCGTAGGTTCCCTCCTGGTACTCCAGCTTCCTCCCACCTCCAAAGACATGCACCTGGGGATAGGTTGATTGGCAAAACTAAATTGGCCCTAGTGTGTGAATGTGAGTGTGAATGTTGTCCGTCTATCTGTGTTGGCCCTGCGATGAGGTGGCGACTTGTCCAGGTTGTACCCCGCCTTCCGTCCGATTGTAGCTGAGGTACATACCAGCGACCCCCGCAACTCCAAAGGGGAAAAAGCGGTAGAAAATGGATGGATGGATGTTTTTAAAAGTTGCAGGTAATAAACGCTTATTTACTGAAACGAAAAGAAATGTAAAACGGCATGAATATTCATAAATTGAAGATCCATCAATTATTTTTCTATCGACTCGTAGCTACTGAATCGTAATCGAATCGTGACGTGGCCAAAGATTTCCACCTAATAAGTATTGTGAATGATGGGCAACATGTCAAAAAAAGTGCAGTTTCCCTTTAATGGTCGATCGTTATGGTCAAGAAATAGAAAACAAATTCAAGATTAATACCAATGGCGGCTTTATCCCCCTAGCTTTTTGCTTTTTATTGTGTTACTTTTCATATCCTTGTCACACTGCTGCATGAACTCAGTAAAGTTAACTAAAAGTGCCTTTAGTGTAATCTCTTCAGGGTAGTTGTAAAACTGTGTGAGCCATCTGATTCAAAGCAGATGGCTCACCCCAACAAACCTCTTTTGAAGACCTTTAATGAGCTGGCTCTTTCCTCCAAACCATCATGCAATACACCTTAATGTGCACCTCTCATAAAAAGTAACATTGCCGCTAGAGCTGTAATGATAGGAACATTTAAAATGATCACGGTTATCATTGCGGTATTGTTGAATGCACACGGACACACTGAAATCTTTTGATGTTTTTTTTGGTTTGAAATCTATAAAATAGACACACTGTTTGATAACCCACTATTTTGCAAATGTTGTATTTATGCTACACTGATTTTGTTTTAGTTTTAGTATTTTATCTGTTTTAATGGCTAAGTTTTTATTGTTTAAAATATTGGTTTGTACTGTAGCACTTACAGATTTATTTAAATGAAAAGTGTGACAAAATCTACTACCTCTGGTGAGTGTTGTGAGGTCCTACTCTGTTCGGCAAATTTTGAACACCGTAAAACACTTCTCTTTCTACTAACTTAGAACTATGACTGTTTTAAGAGCATAACTTTTAAGTTTTTTAGTTCCATGTGCACCATTTAATATCTTAGTTACTCACACAGCAATGTGTGTATATGTTTAGATTGGGGTATGTTGTTTCTTAATGGAGAAAGATGTTAATGTTCCTTGTTTTCATTTAGGCTAGTGAGTTAGTGCCAGTAAGTCTGTGAGTTTATTAAAGTTTCAGCGGAGAATTGGACGTCGCACACTTTACCTAGACAAAGCGCTTTACAGGTCTCGGGATGACATGGTTTACTACACAAAAGCAAAGTTCAGGCTTAAATTGTCTTTAAAAAAATCATAATCCCTCCAAATATATGGTTTATTATTCTAATAGAAATATTCAAATGTCTCTCTGTTTAATTATTTTGTCTTCACCTGTACCGTTAGACTAATTTTTACCATCATATATTTTATCATTATAAATTTTTTGTACAAACTCCTTGTATATCACTAAACTGTGCCTATTCTATGTAAAAAGATACTCTCCAATCACCTGCGACAGGCTTTATGCGTACTTTTCTCCCCTTTGACACAGCCTCGTCCGGCTCAGACTCCCCAGACCAAGCATTGGAAGCAGAAGAAATAGTGAAGCAGCTGGAAATGGAGCAATCTGTAGAAACAGCCACCAGCACCATCACTTCTACACAGGAATTATGTACCACCACAAACTTCTACTCGAGTGTATCCCAGCTGCCCCCTCTGCGACTTCCTCACATCCCTGATGCATGCCCCACTGTAGAGGAGGATGAAATTGATGCTAATGCTGACCTTCCACCTCTCACTGGTTGGTCATAAATTTTTATTGATTTGATCAGAATTATGTGCATGCTTATACAGTATTTTGAAATTATTCAATATATGATTTTATTTTCCTAGCTCCAGGCTCAAGTCCAGAAATGGCATACATGAACTCTCCTCCTACTGCAGTTCCACCAGAAGCATCTTATGAAGAAGAATGGGAAGTCTTTGACCCGTAAGTAAAAACCCAAGTCATAAAATGTTGGTAATAGATTGCCATCTGTCTCTGAATAGACAGTGTTTTAAACACTTTTGGTTAAACTACATTGATGTCTGCAAGATGAAATCTTTTGACATAAAGCTAGTATAAAACCAGACATTTCTCAAATGTTTTTGCTAATGTAAAGAACCTTTCCATTAAATGTTATAAAAAGGAACTATACATACTAACATATAAATGTAATTTTAATCTCTTAATTGTTCTTGCCATTAGAGACTAAGTTAGACCACTACATCGATATGTCAACCCCACTGCCCTTACTTATACAGTGGTTGAAATGGTTGGATCAATTAAACATGTTTAATGTCTTACTTTCCAGGTATTTCTTCATCAAACACGTACCACCATTAACTGAAGAGCAGCTAACTCGGAAACCAGCCTTACCATTAAAGACTCGTAGCACACCTGAGTTTTCTTTGGTCCTTGATCTGGTCAGTAACGGGACGCAAGAAATGTTCTATTTTTGCAGTTAATATACTTACGAAAAACATGTTTCACATATATTTTCAAGGATGAAACGTTGGTCCACTGCAGTTTAAACGAGCTGGACGATGCAGCACTTACCTTCCCTGTACTCTTTCAGGATGTGATATACCAGGTAACTGATGCATTATGTTCTGACCACTAGAGGGGGCTATAACACTTAGAATCAGTTCTGCATTTTTTTTCAAATACACAGACGAAATAAGCATGAAAAAAAATCAAGGATAAATTGCCTTTGTCGCCCTAAACAAAGTATGCAATGAACCGTGACGTGCTTATGTATTTCTCATGCTCTTTTGCCATTTACAGGTATATGTGCGCTTGAGACCGTTTTTTAGAGAGTTTTTGGAACGCATGTCTCAAATTTATGAGGTAAATATATCTTTGGTAGTTCTTGTATTTTATCTTATTTCTAACAATGTAGGATTTGATACAGTGGTCTTTCTGTCTCTTTTACAGATCATCCTTTTCACAGCCTCTAAAAAGGTGTACGCAGACAAACTGCTCAATATCTTGGACCCCAAGAAGCAGTTAGTAAGGTGAGGTGTTTCTGTATGTTGGCAACAATTTTACAGGTCTAAATACAATGTACAGTAGGGCTGGATGAGTATGGCAAAAATAATAATCATGATTTTGATTGATATTGTAATCACAATTAGACAATTCATTAATCTGAAAACATGAGTATTTATTGTACCAGCAAAACTCAACTTCACATATAAAGTTATTAATTAGTAATAGATATTAATTAGTAACGAATTAACCACAGCAAGTAAAATAATGGCAAAACAAATCAATTTAAATAGCAATTCAAAAAACAGTAAAATTCAGTTTTAACTTTTTTTTTTTATGTAATTTTTTTTTTAGTAGTTTTTTCAATTTTGTGCTTTTTGTGTAAAATATAATTAAATGTTTAATTAAATGCAAAAATTATCACATTTATTAGTCCAGTATATCCATCCATCCATCCATTTCCTACCGCCTTTTTCCTTTTGGGGTCGCTGGCGCCTATCTCAGCTACAATCGGGCGAAAGGCGGAGTACACCCTGGACAAGTCACTAACTCATCACAGGGCCAACACAGATAGACAGACAACATTCACACTTACATTCACACACTAGGGCCAATTTAGTGTTGCCAATCAACCTATCCCCAGGTGCATGTCTTTGGAGGTGGGAAGAAGCCGGAGTACCCGGAGGGAACCCACAACCAATATTTTAGGTCAAAGCTTAATCATTTTTGTAAATTTATCATTTAGTGTTTTAAGTATATTAAGTTTTTGCGAGATAATTTTTTGAAACCTTTATTTTGTTAGTGCATTCAGACCAGATTGTGAAGGGGGGAAGTGTGCTGTGCTGTGCTGTTCTCAGCTTGACAAGTAAAGAAGCGACTCGCTTGAGGCTGTTAAAAAAAGAAAAATTACAAAGCGAGAGCGCCTCTCAAGTTGGGACCAGTGTTTGTGCATTGATCTTACGTGGATGATGTCGCTAATAATAACACAAGTAGATGAGATGCGCTGTGGGTGTATATATTGTTCTTGTTAGCTTAAGCTTCGTAGTTTAGTCGCTGTTTCAAGTGACCGTCTTGACATTGTTTTGTTCAGAACGGGACGACTGAGTGCATCGGGAGGATATGAGCGCTACCGGACACATTATTTTGCCAAACAAATGTTTCTTCTCCCCACAATGACTACATTTCACTTACATTTATGTCAATTTCCATGGTATTATTTTGCGTTTATCAGCAGATTTTGTTTTCTTGGCTAGTTATGTGACTCTGTCTGGTGATGGGAAAGCAGAAATCATATGCCTTACTTTTTTGTTGAGTTGAGTGATTATTGATTAGGCATACTTGCGCTGAGTCAAAAAGTTGTAACTATGGTGACACCCCTATTTTCTCGTAGACTTGCATTTTTCCCCACTCATTTGTTCCTCATCTATTTCAGTCACAAGCTCCGGAATTTGCATGCACGTTGTGTGGCCTATTTATTACATTTGAGTAATCATGAGAAGCCATAATGTACAGCACCAGTGTTTGAATGATGAGCTGTAAGTGTGGTGGTGTTCTCTGAATTATTTATTGTCCTGACCTTGTCAATGTGTCCTCAATCTCCCCGACCCCCTTCTTTTTTGTCATTCTTCACTCACTGTAGACACAGGTTGTTCCGAGAGCATTGTGTCTGTGTCCAAGGAAACTACATCAAGGATCTTAACATTCTTGGCAGAGACCTGTCAAAGACCATCATCATTGACAATTCACCACAAGCCTTTGCATACCAGGTATCTACAGAAATAGAACCGTATGTCTCATAGTTTTCTAAACCCATACATTCAAGAACCGCTTGTGGCTGAAATTGACTTTGTTTAGTACAGATGTAAAATTGCAATGAACCGCAGAATTATAACATAATGCTATGTTCTGAAGGGCTGCTGCTATCGATTTATTGTAGTAATTAATGGAGCAATCAAAGACAGTTTATAGATTCAATGCATTTAAGGGAAAATAGTTAAAAAAAAATGTTTTTATGCTTAGCATAACTTTTTTTTTCTTCAGTAAACTGCCATAATCAACATTGAAATTGCACTTTTGACGTGTGGTAATAAAACATTTTAAAAATTAATGTTCCGCTGTTCGCTGCCACGTAGAGCCCGACAATCACATACCATTTCTCTCATATGAGCTCTATTGCAGCAGATACGAGTAAACTATTTCCACGTCTTTAAAGTTCCGGCCACTTTATGCGGTATGAATTTTATAAATTTTTATTAGTTAAGCTTTAAACAACCCAATATGAAGCAAAGGGCTTAATATTTTTGGTTAAAACATCCCACAAGGCATTGCCAGCAACTATATTAAAACACTACCTTCATTGTTCAGGATAAAGATACACGTAATATTTTCTATTCAGTCAAAAATATCATTGCACCAGCTGTGATACGATGAAGAAATACTGTGAGTCATTGGATCAGAAGTCCCTTCGTCGTTTTTTAAGTTGAAAACAGCCACAATTTAATGCAATGAGCCATACAAAATCGAGAAGTCTTTAGTAGAGCAGAAACCACGACATATTCCCCGATGTCTCATACTCGGACTTTGTGAACTGCTTAATTTTTCAACACAGCCCATTTTAGACCTTGAAATACTTTTCAAAATTAGAAAAGTCTAGAAAACTGTTTGTGGATGGCTTTGTATGTTGTGTTAATCTTGATAAACCCAGTGGACTTAGTGTCGTTGTCAAGCCAGGCTAGAGTCATGCACTCATGAATGGTCATCTCAGCACACTGTAACTGTAAGGCAAAATTGGGAGAATGTTGTTCTCATGTCGCTTCAGTTCTATATTTTATGTGGCGGCTACAGAGAAGTAAGTACTAATTTTTATCAATACATCTACTGTCCAAGTTATTCAACCTAACACGTCGATACAAAGTAAACTAGTAGCATTTATTTTAGATTCGTCTTTACTTACCGTATTTTTCAGATTATAAATCGCTCCGGAGTATACGTCGCACCGTCCGAAAATGCATAACAAATAAGGAAAAAAACATATATATGTCGCACTGGAGTATAATTCGCATTTTGGAGGGAAATTTGTTTGTTCAGAAATATATTAGGAATGCGATAAAAGCTAGTAATACCTCTCCCACCTCGGTTGTAGCAGTTAACAATCGCACATTGTCGACATTATCGGTATCACTAGTTGAATGATCAGTAACAATGAGCATGTTTACAAATGAAGCCTTCTAATATTGCCAACAGCAATGCATTGTGAGAAATGTAAAAAAATCCAGAGCCCTCTATAAAACACAGTACAATAAGATGCAATCGGGCGCAGATTTCTTAAAAGGACAAATGTTTCACGGTTATTTAACTCTCTTGTCATGCTTATATGTAGGTATTTTTCATATTGTAAGCATTTTGTTGCATTTCACTGGTTTCAGTTTGGAGTTCCGTCTCTGAAAACTGGATTAGGTTCCTGTGTCGAGGCTAGGGCTGCAGCTATGGATTCATTTAGTAATCGAGTAATCTATCGCTTTTAAATTTCTTCTATTAACTGAATAAAACACGATTTACAGGCTTGATGCGTTGTTTGGCGAAAGTAGTTGGAATAAATAGGCTTTTTTTTATGACCTTTCATTCTTATTTCTTATAAATGCACATACAATTGAAGTTGCACTTTTAAGATTTGGGAGCACTATATTACTTATATTTTGAAAAGAAAATGTTTTAAAAGATAAACACGTGTAGCCTAAAACCAGATAATAGATAATAAAGGAAAAACTAAACAAATGGGCTCTCTGATAAACTAAGATGAATTGAGTGACTATATATTCAACATTTGAAAAAGTTTTAATTGAGGAGTGGTGTTGAATTTTGGACAAACATCTCATTAGCTTTAACACAAACTGTAGACGCTAATGTCCCCACATGCCTCCATGTGTTCGAATACAAACTTTGTTATACTATTCAAACAGATAAGATGACATTAGCTACCAAAAAAGACTTTTACCTTTTTTCTGCTTGTTTGCATCTTTATGTAGGATTATTTCTGGTAATGCTGCATCATTTGTGCAGTCTTATTGTGACATTCCGTTTGACATTATGAACATTTAACCACAAAGTCTGTCTTTTTCACTTAGAAATGATCATGAAACCTCTCCTTCCGTTTGACATTATGAACATTTAACCACAATGTCTGTCTTTTTCACTTAGAAATGATCTTAAAACCTCTCCTTCTCTGGGCCCTTTGCTCTCTTTCGCCCCCCCCCCCAATAGGTGCACCTCTCTCTTGGAGCAGTCTAGTGGGAATAATGTCCAAATTAATGTTTGTTTTTTTTGTATGGATTTAGTCAATCAATCTTTTCAGCCCTGGTCAAGGTACCAGCATAAGCGAAACGGGCTCGCTCCTCTCCCTGCAAAACCTTCCTGTGTAGCTTCAAATGACAAGTAGCTTCAATAAGATACGTCTTCCCTCACCGTAAAAGGCTGTGATTGGTCGGCTTGCGGAAAATTATTTCACTGTGTAGACAACTTGTTGCCTACAGACCACATCCAAAAATGCCTTCTTTGCCAAATTCGGATCAACATGTACAATAGTAATGACTTGTTAGGCATCAAATAGTTCCTGCTGCAGTAACCATCTCTTCTCCCTTCTAATCACCATCCTTTGTTAACAACAAAATAAATTAACAAGCTCACTAATTGTCAGGACTTGTGGTTGATCTTATGCCACGCGCTGAACCCTGACAAATGGCTATGAAAGTGCGGCCCAGGGGCCATTTGTAGCCCTTTGTTTTTTTTACTGGCTCAAGGCCCAGTGTATAAATACAATTAAACCAAAAAATTTTTAATATATATATTTCTTTTTTAGCCGTTGTACAAAATGCAAATCTCAGTTAGCCAGTATTATATTAAACTTTTTTATATATATATAATTTCTAGCCACATTTAATATTTTGTTTTAACCCCCACAGTTGTCCAACGGAATTCCCATTGAGAGCTGGTTTATGGACAAGAATGACAGTGAGCTGCTGAAGTTGGTGCCGTTCCTTGAGAAGCTGGTTGAGATGGTACGATGCCCTACTTTTTTGTGTTTTATCATGCATAAACTGGTTTTTTGGCCTATTGTATCAAGACTCAAGCAGCTAATGACTCAACAGGATGAAGATGTGCGGCCACATGTTCGGGAGAGGTTCCGTCTTCACGACCTGTTGCCTCCGGATTGAACTCCAGTTTCATAGACAGGGACAGCTAGGAAGGACTGAAAACCAAGTGTGTAAAAAGCCCCTCATAAAAAAAGTTGCTTCATTTTGTTTTTTATTTTTTTAACTCGCCATTGCTATGGAAAAAAAACATCCATTCTAAAGAAGAACATTTCCTGTATGAATTTTTCTATAAAAAAAAAAAAAAGTATTTTGTTTAATTTTTTTTTTTTTTGACTTCAGTTTTGGAGTGGGCTATCGTCTCCACACTAAATCCAGGTTTTGGTGCTTGCTTAGTGGATAAAGGCGCTAAAACCCAACTCAACCTCTGGTGCTGAAGCTGTTGACACTCTAGCCTCCACAGGAAAGACTGGCTTGTATATCAATACGTGTGTCTCTGTTCACTCCGTTTGTCTTTTGCAAACTGTAGCTTTTAAAATCATATGCATTCCACCTTAGCAGAGTCAAGTTTGCTGTCTTGTTTTGGTCAATCCATTTTTTTTTTTATTATTCTAAATTGCATTTCCATGTTTTATCTTATGTGAGGTGTTTTGGAAGAGGGGTCTAACAGTAAGCTGGTCAAATCCATGAGTCTAGTGTGTTCTCATTCTGAAGGCTTAAAAATGCAAGGTGGACACAGCATGGCACATTCATTAGTTTTAAGAATCCTCATATGTAAATCTGACATAGTGTACGGTTTGAGGGCATTTATGTTTGAAGTGCTATGTGTCGACGTTACAGTATTCGATTTGTATAGAATCAGTATTGTTTTTTTATTCTAAGTATTGTGGCTTATTCAGAGCCGTTACTTTTGATGGCTAGGATAGCGTTCTGGTATTGTAGCATAGCCAGTGTCCCCTGACATCTGGTTTAGAACCTCAACCAGCCACATATGGCACCAGCGTCATCGCCCGCACCTCTGCCTGTTTTTCCTACTGTTTAAAAGGTTGTTATTCAGAATGCTTATTTTATAACCCTTTCTGTGCTTTCGGTCTGAGGCACTATTGTTTCTGCTGATTTTTTTTTTTTTTTTTTTTTTTTATCCACAGATTTAATTTGTATCAAAGTACATTCTTCTTTTTTTGACCACATTGACACCCCTTAAATTTATTTTAGGATGGAAAAAGACAATCAGACCCCAGCGTTGTTAAGCAACACTTATTCCTGCACATATTAGTATTTGTTTCCAGTGAGTTGGATTTTACCACATTTCTAGTTTAGTCTGTTCTGGCCAAAAAATCCCCAGCAATTGTCAAAAGTGGTTGCCATCTGTTTGCACCTGCTCGTCACGTTAGTATCACTCCAGGAATTCAGCTTGTACAACCATAACAGGGCACAATGGAAATTCTGCATAGTGTTGCGTGCATGTCCAGACGATGAATGTAAATTGTAAAGTGGAAGTCTTAGGTGTTTTTCCAATTTTTTTTTTTACAGTGTTTGTATCCTCAATGAAATGAACAAATACATTAGGCAATGAGCCAAAGGAGATTTTAAAGTGGGGGTTTAAACATTGTGGAGACAAAGGAGATCCACCTAGAGATCCCAGAAGGGTGCCTCTAGCAGCCAGAGTGTGATGTCACAGTTTGTATCTGAAGAAGGCATTTGATGCGATTTATTCAGCTCCTTTTTACGTGCATTATTATTGTTATTATTATTGTACACTCAGTGTGGAACAATATTAGCAGCCTCATGTTTTAAAAAGAAAAATCCTTTCAGGAAAAAGCTATTTTATATCTTTTGATTTTAAAAAGGCATGTTATATCTGCTTTTAAATGTATTAATAAGATAAACTCTTCATTACATGTTCTCCCAACTCTTCAAAATAATTTAGATTAGTCCAATGCCACCAAACAGTTCATAGCATGTAGACAGTACAGTTTGCTTTGTGGGGGAAAACTCCTGAATTGAATTTGAATCTCTGAACTTTTTCTACAGAAAAAAAGTTTTGTCGATTCTTTTTTTCACTGTATCTGTCAAGCCATTTTACTTGCAAGAAATGTTTCTGCTAAAGATGTTTTGAAAATGTTATGAGACATCTTTGTAAGCCGCCAAGCTATATACTATTGTAAAGTGTATATAACGTTACATTGAATTTCTGAAACAAAGTTTTAAAGTGAAAAGTCTCTTCAGTGCTCTTGTTTTTATTTCAATTGATTGTGGGAGGATGCTGCACATGTGCAACTGGTCAATTCTGTTTGGGGCTGCCTAGAGGGCGCAAACATTTAAATGAGGTGCCACAAATATATCCTGCCCTCTTGCTGTGCCGACTTTCTTGGCTACACACAAACTAAAAGGATAATATTTTACTACAAATGCAGTGTTTGGAAAAGCAATCAGTCTAAATTTATTTTTTATCATTTAGCTCACACTGCGATGAGGTGGTTGAGTGTGGACCCCGCCATCCGCCCGAATGCAGCTGAGATAGGCTCCAGCAGCCCCAAAAAGGACAAGCAGTAGATAATGGATGGATGGATGGATGTCATTTAGCTCACAATTAAGACCTATTCTTTAGAACCGTTCCAAAACGAGCATGTCAGCTGGCTGCTACATCAAACTTAAGAGAGTTGTTTACACCAATGTAATGTTCATAAGTGACAAAGTCAAGTAACTGCACAGCGAAATGATGAAAGACAAATAGAAAAAGGTGTATTCCAACAGACTAAATACTTTTGAGGAAGCAATTCCATACATTGTCAAATGCGGAAGTGTAGAGTCAGTTGTTTAAGTGTCTAAATGTCTATGCAACACGCAATTCACATATTTGGAGCTAACCCGTACATCCATTTTCTACCGCTTATTCCCTTTTTGGGGTGGCGGGGGGCGCGGTCGCCTATCTCAGCTACAATCGGGCGGAAAGCGGGGTACATTTTTTAAAAAAATATGCAACTTTACTAGCATTATTTGTCATGTTTCTTTCTTCCGCAGTCAGAAAGATGTAGGAGTGTTGTGGAAACTATAAATATTCATCTTTACATTTGGCAAGAGATTTAGTGCTCACATTTAGATTTAAGATTTAGATTCAACATTTAGGTTCAGATTTAACACATTTAGATTTATATTTAGTTTTAGATGTAACATTTAGTCCTCACTTTTAGATTTAAGATTGATTTATATATGTTTTTTGTCTTGTCTGGCCACCGAGGCAAGTCATATTGTTGATGTAGATGCCCTTATCTGCTCTACAGATTTACTTTACAAAAGAGAAGTGTGGGATACTTTTCTTGCTGCCTTATTTATATTTGACTTGTTTAATGAATGTATTCAATGCAGCCGGACTGCAGCGGGGGGATAGAAGGGAAAAAAAGGGAGAAAGGAAAATTTCCATGACGAGTGGGATAAGATCGAGAGACAAAAACACAATATGATACGAAAAATGATAGCAAAGAAGCAGTTGGTGAAGTGGATTGTCATATCTGTGTTATTACTTACATTATTGTGCTACAAATGGAGCAGTAAAATACCAATAGAAATGGCACTAATGATAATGAACAATTACCTCCATTATCAACAATACAATTGTTTCAAAAGGAAGCATATAAACGAGGCGAAGAAAGAAGCGAACTCTAGTAACCTTGTAGACTGTTATAGTCAAAATATAGGTTAACAGTGTGCCATGTTTTACGTAGTTTCCCATAGGGACAATGACGTTAATGTTTGATGAAATGTGATTACAGTGGGGCAAAAACGTATTTACTCAGCCACCGATTGTGCAAGTTTTCCCACTTAAAATGATGACAGAGGTCTGTAATTTTCATCATAGGTACACTTCAACTTACAGAATGTGAAAAAAAAATCCAGGAATTCACGTTGATGGAATTTTAGAGAATTTATTTGTAAATTATGGTGGAAAATAAGTATTTGGTCAACCATTCAAAGCTCTCACTGCTGGAAGGAGGTTTTGGCTCAAAATCTCACAATACATGGCCCTATTCATTCTTTCCTTAACACGGATCAATCGTCCTGTCCCCTTAGCAGAAAAACAGCCCCAAAGCATGATGTTTCCACTCCCATGCTTCACAGTAGGTATGGTGTTCTTAGGATGCAACTCAGTATTCTTCTTCCTCCAAACACGACAAGTTGAGTTTATACCAAAATGTTCTATTTTGGTTTCATCTGACCACATGACATTCTCCCAATCCTCTGCTGTATCATCCATATGCTCTCTGGCAAACTTCAGACGGGCCTGGACATGTACTGGCTTAAGCAGGGGGACACGTCTGGCATTGCAGGGTTTGATTCCCTGTCGGCGTAGTGTGTTACTGATGGTAACCTTTGTTACTTTGGTTCCAGCTATCTGCAGGTCATTCACCAGGTCCTCCCGTGTGGTTCTGGGATTTTTGCTCACCGTTCTCATGATCATTTTGACCCCACAGGATGAGATCTTGTGTGGAGCCCCAGATCGAAGGAGATTATCAGTGGTCTTGTATGTCTTCCATTTTTTGATAATTGTTCCCACAGTTGATTTTTTCACACCAAGCTGCTTGCCTATTGAAGATATATTCTTCCCAGTCTGGTGCAGGTCTACAATTGTTTTCCTGGTGTCCTCCGACATCTCTTTGGTCTTGGCCATAGTGGAGTTTGGAGTCTGACTGTTTGAGGCTGTGGACAGGTGTCCTTTTTACAGATAATGAGTTCAAACAGGTTCCATTAATACAGGTAACGAGTGGAGGACAGAAGAGCTTCTTAAATAAGAAGTTACAGGTCTGTGAGAGCCAGATATCTCCCTTGTTTGAAGTGACCAAATACTTATTTTTCCACCATAATTTACAAATAAATTATTTAAAATTCCTACAATGTGAATTCCTGGATTTTTTTTTCACATTCTGTCTCTCACAGTTGAAGTGAACCTATGATGAAAATTACAGACCTCTGTCATTTTAAATGGGACAACTTGCAAAATCGGTGGCTGACTAAATACTTTTCCCCACTGTATGCATGAGTGTATGTATGCATATGTGCTTGTGTATGTAAAATATGCGTGTATGTATGTTTGTTCAGTGGATGTACAATATGTATGTATGTGCGTAAGTACCAACACCACAGAATACCATGCACATTGGACACGGAGACGAGACCCAGCAGGTCCCAACCAATACGGGCAAATGGAATAAACATTTAGTTTCAACATTTAGGTTTGAATTTAGAGTTAACATTCTATTTAAATACTTACAATCAACATTTCATTTAAACTTAAATGTTACAAAACTGAGCTCCAGTTGGTAAAGTGCCCGTGCCAGCAACTTAAGGATTCCAGGTTCGATCCCTGCTTACGGCATTCTTGTCACTGCTGTTGTGTGCTTGGGTAGGACCCACACTGGTTTTAAATGTAGCTTAAAGACGTTGAGCAAGGGTCCCCAAACTTTTTGACTCAGAGGGCAGCAATAGGTTAAAAAAAAATGTTGGTGTGTGTGTGTGTCTGTCTGTCTGTCTGTCTGTCTGTCTGTCTGTCTGTCTGTCTATGCATACAAGTATGTATATATATATACACACTAAAATCTATATATGCATACATACACACACATATATGTGTGTGTGTATATATATATATATATATATATATATATATATGCATGTCATTAAAACTCATTTGTATACTCTAGCCTTTAAATAGACTCCCTTTTTAGACCAGTTGATCTGCCGTTTCTTTTCTTTTTCTTCTATGTCCCACTCTCCCTTGTGGAGGGGGTCCGGTCCGATCCGGTGGCCATGTACTGCTTGCCTGTGTATCGGCTGGGGACATCTCTGCGATGCTGATCCGCCTCCGCTTGGGATGGTTTCCTGCTGGCTCCGCTGTGAACGGGACTCTCGCTGCTGTGTTGGATCCGCTTTGGACTGGACTCTCGCGACTGTGTTGGATCCATTGTGGATTGAACTTTCACGGTATCGTGTTGGACCCGCTCGACATCCATTGCTTTCCTCCTCTCTAAGGTTCTCATAGTCATCATTGTCACCGACATCCCACTGGGTCATTATTGTCACCGATGTCCCACTGGGTGTGAGTTTTCCTTGCCCTTATGTGGGCCTACCGAGGATGTCGTGGTGGTTTGTGCAGCCCTTTGAGACACTAGTGATTTAGGGCTATATAAGTAAACATTGATTGATTGATTGATGTATATGTGTGTGTGTATGTATACAGGACTGTCTCAGAAAATTAGAATATTGTGATAAAGTTCTTTATTTTCTGTAATTCAACTATAAACATGAAAATGTCATACATTCTGGGTTCAATACACATCAACTGAAATATTGCAAGCCTTTTATTGTTTTTAATATTGCTGATTATGGCATACAGCTGTTTTACTTGGTCTGAGGAAATATTCACATTTTTTTAGATGGATTTTTGAGTTTTCTTAAGCTGTATGCCATAATAAACAATATTAAAATAATAAAAGGCTTGCAATATTTCAGTTGATGTGTAATGAATCCAGAATGTATGACATTTTCATGTTTAGAAAATAAACATTCAGATTTTCTGAGACAGTCCTGTATATATATATACACACATATGTATCCATGCATATATATATATGTGTGTGTGTGTGTATATATATGTTTATATACAATATATATATGCATATATATGTGTATATATGCATGTATATGTGTGTGTATATATATACACACGTGTATATATCTATGCATATATACATATGTATATATGTATATATATATATATATATATATACACACACATGTATGTATATATATATATATATATGCATATATATTTGTGTGTATATATATATGTTTATATACAATATATGCATATATATATGTGTGTATATATATATATGCATGGATATATATGTGTGTGTATATATATATATATATTTATTTATACGCAAAAAAATATACATATATACACACACACTAGCGGCTAGGAGATCCTGAGAGTAACAAGTGGTAGAAAATAGATTAGAAAGGACAAATGATTAAAAAAAAAACCTTGAGACTTCCCACGGGCTGGATTTTGGGAGCTGGCAGGCTGCAGTTTGGTAGACCAGTGATTTAAGCTTTACCGCGGCCGGGTATTTTTTTCTATACTTTTATTGTCATATTTTCAGAATGTGTTTGTTCTATTTTTGGCCAAAGTAAGCAATCTGAAGTTGTGTTTATTTTTTAGTTTTAATGCTACGATTTTAATAGACCGGCATTCGTTTGCACAGATTTCCTTCCATGCGGCCCCTGAGCTCAAACTAGTTGAACAGCCCTGATGCACAATATAACTTTATATGCAACCGCTGCAGCAAAAAAGGGCAACATTAAATAGAAATTATAAACAAAGAGAGATAGCTAACATAGAAGCGGTCAGACAAATAAAAAACTTGAGATTTCCCGCAGGCCGGATTTTGGACACTGGTGGACTGCATTTGGCTCGCCAGCCGTAGTTTGGGGACCCCTGATGTAAACAATGGGTTTCACGATGTAAAGCGCATTGAATATTTAGAGAAAAGCGCTATGTAAATATAATTCACTTCACAAATCTGAGAAAAGTGAGTTAAATCAGAAATATCTGCTACAAAAGTGTGACAAAAGTCACTAAACTTTTGCACTCGGCACCCCATACTTACATGACTTGAACAAAATAAGAACTACCAATTGGTTCTCATTCAATAACATTATTATTAACAAAAACAACTTAACCATATACACAATCACAAGATCAAAACACAGATTTTCAAAATCAACCGAAGAAAACTTAAGTATTTTCAGTATCGATTTTCATTATCGATCCGACAGTGGGAGCTATTACTTGCATCGCCCCGCCCATCATTATTCTGATACAGTCATGTTCTTTAGGTCGAAGGTCGATATCACGTCAATCCTGCTGGCAGCCGGCCTGGTATCTTCTGGCAGGATTCGGATTTCAGGCGCTAGGTCTTCATCAAGATGGCTCGTCAATAATTCACAAGTCGTATTTGCCAAATTCCGTCGGCTTTCCACACCCAACGAGCTGGGGCTGTGTTAATTACACAGCTCTTGGAGCAGGTGTGGAGTTACGAAGTCAGTCCAGATCAAGAGATGTTCGAACCTGGACCTTCTACTACAAATGAACATTTCATACTTCAAAGTAGACACATCCTTTCCTTTTTATTTATTATTTAGTTTTTTAAAAAGTTGTTCTTGTCATTGATTAATTTCAAACAATGAGGACTGTCTGCGTATACATCCTGTTAGGTAAGTACGATCTACTTTTGTCTCATTCTACCAGGAATACACCAATAAATGACTTTCTAGTCCAGGGGTGTCAAACTCAAATACAGAGTGGGCCAAAATTTAAAATTGAACTAAGCCGCAGGCCAAGGTTGAACAAATTAACCTTTTAATAGGGACCCAGACAAGTTTTGCAATGAATATTGAACAAGCAAGGCTTTAATAGGGCAGCACGGTGGGACAGGGGTTAGTGCATCTGCCTCACAATACGAAGGTCCTGAGTAATCCTGGGTTCAATCCCGGGCTCGAGATATTTCTGTGTGGAGTTTGCATGTTCTCCTCAGGACTGTGTGGGTTCCCTCCAGGTATTTGGGCTTCCTCCCATGGAAGAGGCAGAGTTTATATAACCTAATATTGCAAAAACAACTTTCAAAAAACATTAGTGGTATATTAAATCAAATGTAATCAAAAAAAAAAAATGAATGCCTCTTTTCTATTTGCAGCCTTCTGAGGTAAATATCAACATTAACTTTTTCCACAGGCTAACAAATTCAGAAATAAAATAAAAATGAGGTGGGCAGGGTTTGGTAGTAGCGGGGGTGTATATTGTAGCGTTCCGGAAGAGTTAGTGCTGCAAGGGGTTCTGGGTATTTGTTATGTTGTGTTACGGTGCGGGCGTTCTCCAGAAATGTGTTTTGTCATTCTTGTTTGGTGTGGGTTCACAGTGTGGCGCATATTTGTAACAATGTTAAAGTTTTTTATACGCCCAGCCTTAGTGTGACCTGTATGGCTGTTGACCAAGTATGTGTTTGTGAAAGCCGCATATATTATGTGACTTGGCCAGCACGCTTTTTATATGGAGGAAAAGAGGACGTGACGACATGTTGTAGAGGACGCTAAAGGCAGTGCCTTTAAGGCACGCTCCCAATATTGTTGTCCGGGTGGAAATCGGGAGAATGGTTGCCAAGGGAGATTTTCAGGAAGGACACTAAACTTCGGGAGTCTCCTGGGAAAATCGGGAGGGTTGGCAATTATGAGTATTAGCGGTGAATGTGGTGTTACCGGCGGGCCAGCTCTAATGTTAATTTGATATTGCCTCAAGGGCCAAATGAAATTAAACGGGGGCCAGAGTTTGACACCCATGTTCTAGTCCTTTTCCAGTAAATTATAGATGTATTTTTGGCCATTTCTTATATATATATATATATTGTATGTTATATATATATATATATATATATATATATATATATATATATATATATATATATATATATATATATATAATACAAATACAATATAACAAACATTTGAAATATTCCTGTCAAACGTTGAACATTCTAATTATCCAGGGGTGTCCAAAGTGCGGCTTGGGGGCCATTTTTTAGCGCCCCCACGGCACATTTTTGGATTACAATTGAAAAAAATTAAAAAGTGGAATAAAAGAGCAAACGGGTGAAATGTAACAAGAAAGTGTTGTAATGCTTATTCTTATAACACAAAGCTGCCATGCAGGCTGTTTCTTTCCTTAAAAAATAATAATGAATCCAAATCAATGTCATTTTGAATTATTGACCTATTCAAGGCTCCGATTACGTGACATTAAATATTCCACTTTGAAATATTTTTTGGGGAAAATGTTGCATATTTTGTGTTTTGCCATATAAAAAACCGAGCTGTTTTTTTTTTTAAAGAAGGGCCTAAAACAAACAAAACATAAAGAGCAATAAAACTTAAAATTGACGGATATATCTGAAGTTGATCTCAAGATTATTGTGCTAAAAGTAAACAGTAAATATAATATAAGTATAATTTATTTTTAATACTTTAATGAGTAGGACACTTTTGGATCCCCAATTATTTTAGTGTGATTTGTTTTTAAGTGTCATAGCTCAAAAAATAATAATGAATCAAAATCCCAAATTAAGGCTCCAAGTATTATATAATCTCAAATATTCCACCTAAAAAATTATTGGGTGAAAATGTTGCATATTTTGTGTTTTTTCTTTTTTTTTTTTAATGTTAATCTAGAGATTTAAAACTTGAATAATAATGAAAATAATAATACTGAATAATGACACATTTTAAATGTTTTTTTTTTAACCAAAACCCTTTGGGGTCCCCGGGATCATAACTGAGTGGAGGCCTAAATGTATATATTTTATACATATATTGTATTGGTTTTTAAAATAAATAATATGAAAATGGCCCCCGCTTGCTTTGATTTTTCAGTGTGCGGCCCTCAGTGGAAAAAGTTTGGACACCCCTGTTCTAATCTAATTAATCACAATATTCACTTGTATTGTTTAAATTAACTTATATATAAAAAGACCTCAATGTTGTGACACAAATGGAATTTTATTGCCAGAACCTTTAATAAACGTCGTTTATTTGTTCAAAACTTGGTAACAGTTTTATCTTGGGTGCAGTCAGGGTTTATTTGGAAATGAAATTTGCCAGCGAGCAAAACAAAAGTCATCTTTTCACTGACAAATGTATGACATGATTGTATAATAACTTATAGCTTTTTAATTTTATTTTTAACAATCCACGGTTAAGATAAAGGAGCACGTAGGGTCAAAATAAATTGCATGAATAATCTGCTTATATACATGATTATTATTTTTTTGTGATTAGTCACATTAATTTTAAATCACACTAATTAATCACACAAATTTTACCTGTTAAAGGCCTTCTAATCAAATTATGTCACAGTTGTCAATTGGTATAATACAAGGGGGAAAAAATACAAACATAAAAAAGTTGGATATTAGGACTGAATTGTATTTAAAAAATTGCGCTAAAAAATTAATCAAAAATGTTTATATGCACTTAAACTTTTTTCCTGTGAAGCTAATTAAATATAATATTCCCTGTGGGTTGATAATGAGATATCTTATTGTATATTACAAACCCCGTTTCCATATGAGTTGGGAAATTGTGTTAGATGTAAATATAAACGGAGTGCAATGATTTGCAAATCCTTTTCAACCCATATTCAGTTGAATGTGCTACAAAGACAAGATATTTGATGTTCAAACTCATACATTTTTTTTTTTTTTTTGCAAATAATCACTAACTTTAGACTTTGATGCCAGCAACACGTGACAAAGAAGTTGGGAAAGGTGGCAATGAATACTGATAAAGTTGAGGAATGCTCATCAAACATTTATTAGGAACATCCCACAGGTGTTGCAGGCTAATTGGGAACAGGTGGGTGCCATGATTGGGTATAAAAACAGCTTCCCAAAGAATCCTCAGTCTTTCACAAGAAATGATGGGGGGAGGTACACCCTTTTGTCCACAACTGCGTGAGCAAATAGTCAAACAGTTTAAGAACAATGTTTCTCAAAGTGCAATTGCAAGAAATTTAGGGATTTCAACATCTACGGTCCATAATATCATCAAAAGGTTTAGATAATCTGGAGAAATCACTCCACGTAAGTGGCTTGGCCGGAAACCAACATTGAATGACCGTGACCTTCGATCCCTCAGACGGCACTGTATCAAAAACCAACATCAGTCTCTAAAGGATATTCCCACAGGGGCTGTGGTGATATCCACTGAACACCACTGTCACTAAATACAGTTTGTCGCTACATCTGTTAGTGTAAGTTAAAGCTCTACTATGCAAAACGAAAGCCATTTATCAACAACATCCAGAAACGCCGCCGGCTTCTCTGGGCCCGAGATCATCTAAGATGGTCTTATGCAAAGTGTAAAAGTGTCCTGTGGTCTGACGAGTCCACATTTCATATTGTTTTTGGAAATATTCGACATCATGTCACCCGGACCAAAGGGGAAACGAACCATCCAGACTGTTATCTACACAAAGTTCAAAAGCCAGCATCTGTACCTTTTAGTGCCCAAGGCATGGGTAACCACCTCAGAATAAAACTGTTTCTCCAAATACCACCATATTAACCAAACATTAAAACACAGTAGCATAGTAGGCCAAAGTATTCAATAAAAACAATGGAGCTTTTTAAAATGTAAGTATATTTCATAGTTATGGCCACTGTAACATTAGACACCGTTTGAACACTAACACTTTTGTTTGAAGAAAGGAAAATAAAAAACTGTCCTTTAATCAAGTGATTCTTTGGCGTACCACTAGATAGGGCCCCACGTACCACCAGTGGTACATGTACCACAATGCAAGATGGCCCCCAAGCATCTTTTACTCTACATGGCCATCTTCAGGAGAAAGTATGGTCGCCCTCTGCTTTATGGCTTCGCACAATTAATAAATGAGAAAATCTTTGAAAGGTGGATTTATTTTAGTTGTTTTAATTTCTGACTCTTATGATTAGCTTAGGGCAGTGATTCTCAAACTGTGGTACGCGGGCTCCATCTAGAGGTACGCTGAAGAATCACCTAAATAAATATTCAAACAGTGTTACTGTTCAAACTGTGTGTAATGTGACAGTGGCCAAAAACAGTTGTGAAATAAAACATCCGCCTTGTTTTCAAATGATGTGTAGTTCTACTATGCTACTGTAGTTTAATGTTGGAACTTGGCATGCCAGTGGTGAAAAAAAAGTTTGAGAACCACAAGCAAGGTGTGGTGTATTAATGTGCATGCTGACTCAGCGTTGTTTGTCCTGACTGACTTGCCTTTGCATCTGTAGCCTGTTGTTTTGAAGGCGAGCGCCATCTTTGCCTCTCCTTTACCTTGTGAACAGTGCCTACATTGAGCGCATGGAGTTGCTGTTTGAAGCCCATGATGTCGATGATGAAAAGAGGGTCCCATTGTTGTTGAGTTCAGTGGGAGCAGTGACATATGGACTTCTTCGCAATTTGGTTCAGCCGGATTTGCCCAAAAACAAAACATTTGACCAGATTGTGGACACTCTGAAAGACTATTATGAGCCAAAGTCGTTGGTTATTGCCGAACGCTTCAGGTACAGCAAGTGTGTTCAGAAAAGCAACCAGACGGTTACGGAATATGCCGCTGAGCTGCGTCAACTAGCTGCAAAGTGTGATTTTGGTGACAGACTAGATGAGGCTCTGCGTGATGGCTTTGTCAGCGGGGTCAGTTCTGAGGCATGTCAACACGCAAGTTGCTCTCGGAGGACAGACTGACTTTTGCAAGAGCTGTGAAGCTGGCTGTCAACTTGGAGACGGCCCACCGCGACGCACAGCAGTTGAGAAAGGGTGATGACGTCACCTCAGCTGTTCACAAGGTAAAGGAGAGGCAAAGACGGCGCTCGCCTTCAAAACAACAGGCATGCTACAGATGCAAAGGCAAGTCAGTCAGGACAAACAACGCTGAGTCAGCATGCACATTAATACACCACACAAGGGATGATGAAAACCTCAATTTCAACATCTCATAAAATGTGAAAAATATTCAAACATTTCGGTATTTCAAAACTGTTTTTAACTGTTCAAAATTAAACTCCTGAAATTAAATAATCTTTGCATTATATTCAAATTCATTGCCTGACAAAAAGCATCTAAGTTCAAAGTATTTTAGTATATTTGTTAAAAAATATGTATTTGTAAGATTGGTAAAAATTATAATAGTGTGCTAAGAAAAACGGCCGAAATGAGTTTCCTCCGCCGAGTGGCGGGGCTCTCCCTTAGAGATAGGGTGAGAAGCTTTTTCATCCGGGAGGAGCTCATAGTAAAGCCGCTGCTCCTCCACATCGAGAGGAGCCAGATGAGGTGGTTCGGGCATCTGGTCAGGATACCACCTGAACGCCTCCCTAGGGAGATTTTTCGGGCACGTCCGACTGGTAGGAGGCCTTGGGGAAGACCCAGGACACGTTGGGAGGACTATGTCTCCCGGCTGACCTGGGAACGCCTCGGGATCCCCCATAGATGAGCTGGACGAAGTGGTTGGGTAGAGGGAAGTCTGGGATTCCCTGCATAGGCTGCTGCCCCCGTGACCCGACCTCGTATAAGCGGAAGAAGATGGATGGATGTTTTCTGTTTTTATTTAGGATTTACACAATGTGCCAACTTCACTGGTTTTGGGTTTTGTTAAAAAAACATATATTTATCAGCAATTATTAATGTTATTAATGTAAATGTACATTATATGAATGCTTCCTTTTCTGTCCACAGGGCTTTTGAGTCATGGCAATCAAGTGAGCTCGCAACCTAAACTAACCCAAAGAAAGATTGATAGTTCAGAATCAGACATCCAATCAGCCATTAATGAGATTCACTCATTGTCTGCTGAAAACAGAAAAAATACTCGCAGTATTGACTCTTCCTCCATGGGTTTGAATGCACATGACCATGTTTCGACCGACTTCTTCGCCGTCTTCAAACCGTTACTCAGAGAAGGGTTTATCGAGGAGCTTCCCCGAACCTTCGTCTGCATTCTATCGGAGCGGAAGGACTGCGGAGCGGAAGCAGAAATCACCAAGACCGTTAGTCTCGAGTTGGGAAAACCACTGCTGTTCTTCCTGTCGTCCCTAAGATCTCACACTTGCACCCCTCTGAGTGATGGAGGCCATACACAACGTAACGGTCCGGGGAATGCCTACCTCGGGGCGGAGGACCGCGCAACTTCAACAAAGAGTGGCTTTCCGCAGACATTTTTAACCATTCTGACAAAGTTACCTCTTTTCGGGACTTTGGTGACAACATTGAGTGCTGTGGCAGATGCAGCTGTCACCTACATAGTCAACATGGCGGCCACGTTGATCCAAGTGCCCACGGACTATGTGCAAATAGCTTTGCAGTTTGGGATAAAAATCCCGTCACTTATCGAGAGAGAAAGCTGTGAGCAAGGTAACGTTATGTCAGTCGGCAATATTTTCACTCCTATGTTTTTGATCGTCTTTTCTTCACCCCCCATTTTAGGAGATCTGAAGCAGCTCATAATGTGGTAAGAACGTCAACAATCTCCTGAATTTCAATGTAACATATTGTCTTTTGCAAAAACAACAAGCCTGATTTATGCTTTTTTTTGAATGATTGACTGATTGATACTTTTATTAGTAGATTGCACAGTTCAGTACATATTCTGTACAATTGACCACTAAATGGTAACACTCGAATAAGTTTTTCAACTTGTTTAAGTCAGAGTCCACGTTAATCAATTCGTGGTACAAATATATACTATCAGCATAATACACTCATCACACAGGTTAATCATCATAGTATATAGATTTGATTATTCACAATCCGGGGGGTGGGATGAGGAGCTTTGGTTGATTACAGTACTTCAGTCATCAACAATTGCATCAACAGAGAAATGGACATTGAAACAGTGTAGGTCTTACTTAGTAGGATATGTACAGCCAGCAGAGAACATAGTGAGTTCAGACAGCATAAGAACAAGTAAATACATTAGAAGTACATTTGATTATTTACATTAGGTTATTTACAATCCGGGGAGATGGGATGTGAATGGAGGAGGGTATTAGTAAAGGGTTGAAATTGTCTGGAGGTGTTGTTTTAGAGCGGTTTTGAAGGAATATAGAGATGCACTCACTTTTACACCTGTTGGGAGTGCATTCTACATTCATGTGGCATAGAACGACAATGAGTTAAGACCTTAGTTGGATCGGAATCTGGGTTTAACGTGGTTTGTGGAGCTCCCCCTGGTGTGGTTATGGCAGTCATTTAAATTATGGAAGTACTTTGACATGTACTTCGGTATCAGGGAGGTGTAGCGGATTTTATAGACTAGGCTCAGTGCAAGTTGTTTTACTCTGTCCTCCACCCTGAGCCAGCCCACTTTGGAGAAGTGAGTTGGAGTGGGTTGCTCTACATCGGCCTGCTCCTGTAGCTCGACATTCCCCTCCAACATGCGGACCTTAAAGTCTGTGATTGGTCAGATTTTTGTACAGTAGTACCTCAATTTAAGAGCTAAGTTGGTTCTGTGACGAAGATCTTGACCTAAAACACAACCGCTCCCATTAAAATTAGTTTAATCAGTGCTTTCCCCACCCCTAAATAGCAGTGGTGGGCCCTGCGTTTCCCACCTAGCCCTTCAGTGATGTCCCACTTCAATGATTACCTTTCAAAATTTCATCATTTATGTCCTCACATGATTATTGCTGGAGAAACACTATACAGGAACACATGTATGCCCTACTGGGTATTGAATCACATCAACAGTGTACAAAACGGGTTATTTTCTGTCGCATTTAAAAATCAATTAAAACGCATCAGCAATTAAAACAGATCTTATGTGGTACGGTCAAAATTTAAATTGCAAAAAACCCGCTTAAACTGAAGAAATAAAATATTGGTACTCACAATTTTGTAGCACCTATTCAACGCCGTATAAGCCAGTGGTACCCTGCGTCGTCGGCTTATTCGAGTGGAAATGGCCAGAACAGCTGAGCTAGCTTCTGGTAAAGGCCGGCATCGTCTTACAAGATGTAGTTTCTTTTTTAATATCCTTCTTGAAAATGGCCTTGCAAATATTTATATGCCTCCTAATCAACGTTTTGTTCTCCCTCTCTGTTTTCCCCGTCTGGCTACGGCGCAACACTTCCCGCTTCCTGCTCAAATGAAACTTGTGAATGGATACTCACTTTGGAATGACAAGTGAGTATCCAATCACAGTGTCGTTAACATCAGGCTAGTTAGATAGGCAACAGTCAACAACTTGTGATGTGATTGGCTATCGCAATTGTCTATCAACTGTATGTGTTCTCAAATTCATCCTATAACGGTCCCGGTGAATATCCAATCACAGTCTTGTTAACATCAGGCTATTTAGATTGGCTACTGTCAACAACTTGTGATCTGATTGGCTATCACAGCTGTCTATTAACTCTATGTCCCCTATCACTTACAGTACACGGACGCCCGCATTGTTGATTCTGAAGGCCTCGGGCAGATTTGGTACAGCATGGCAACATAAGCTAGCTGAATTCTGATTGGATGCAAACTAAAAACTAAAAACAACAGCACTGGAATGAGCATAATATGACATGAAGAGAATATGAATACTTTTAGAAATTTAGGGAAAATAAATGAACTTTTTTTTAAATCTCCAATTATGATCATGATTTCTGGTTATGTTGACGGCACACCACTGCTAAATAGTTAAATTGAAAAATGCCTTTTAAAAAGAAAAAACAAACTTTTAGATAATAGAAATGGTACAAAACAATACAATGGCATGTCCTACAAACAACTACAATGATTTTATGAAAATATGTACAGCATTTACCTTGGAGAGCAGACTTGTACGTTATTTTCTGCTGCTTCTCCATTGAACACACCATCCGCAGCGTTTCCATATTTTCTTGGATAAATGTCGGTTATTTTTATAATATTATAACATTCTTGGCTGGTGTTTGACTCATTCTGCTTGAGTACGGTGCACACGAGCAGTGCTGTGCTCGAATGGCTTTTTTGGGGGATTTAATAATGCACTTCTTCTCAACACTGTCCTTCACACTTGCCTGCGTCTTTCTCATGGTTGGGAAACAAAGATATACCATTCTTTACCTATAAACTAATGCTAGCCAGTAAGACCAGATGTTTTTGGTGGATCTTACGGGGTTCAGTAACATTTGCTATGGCTTGTAAATCATCAATCAATCAATCAATGTTTACTTATATAGCCCTAAATCACTAGTGTCTCAAAGGGCTGCACAAACCACTACGACATCCTCGGTAGGCCCACACAAGGGCAAGGAAAACTCACACCCAGTGGGACATCGGTGACAATGATGACTATGAGAACCTTAGAGAGGAGGAAAGCAATGGATGTCGAGCGGGTCTAACATGATACTGTGAAAGTTCAATCCACAATGGATCCAACACAGTCGCGAGAGTCCAGTCCAAAGCGGATCCAACACAGCAGCGAGAGTCCCGTTCACAGCGGAGCCAGCAGGAAACCATCCCAAGCGGAGGCGGATCAGCAGCGCAGAGATGTCCCCAGCCGATACACAGGCGAGCAGTACATGGCCACCGGATCGGACCGGACCCCTCCACAAGGGAGAGTGGGACATAGAAGAAAAAGAAAAGAAACGGCAGATCAACTGGTCTAAAAAGGGAGTCTATTTAAAGGCTAGAGTATACAAATGAGTTTTAAGGTGAGACTTAAATGCTTCTACTGAGGTGGCATCGCGAACTGTTACCGGGAGGGTATTCCAGAGTACTGGAGCCCGAACGGAAAACGCTCTATAGCCCGCAGACTTTTTTTGGGCTTTGGGAATCACTAATAAGCCGGAGTCCTTTGAACGCAGATTTCTTACCGGGACATATGGTACAATACAATCGGCAAGATAGGATGGAGCTAGACCGTGTAGTATTTTATACGTAAGTAGTAAAACCTTAAAGTCACATCTTAAGTGCACAGGAAGCCAGTGCAGGTGAGCCAGTACAGGCGTAATGTGATCAAACTTTCTTGTTCTTGTCAAAAGTTTAGCAGCCGCATTTTGTACCAACTGTAATCTTTTAATGCTAGACATGGGGAGACCCGAAAATAATACGTTACAGTAGTCGAGGCGAGACGTAACAAACGCATGGATAATGATCTCAGCGTCTTTAGTGGACAGAATGGAGCGAATTTTAGCGATGTTACGGAGATGAAAGAAGGCCGTTTTAGTAACGCTTTTAATGTGTGCCTCAAAGCAGAGAGTTGGGTCGAAGATAATACCCAGATTCTTTACCGTGTCGCCTTGTTTAATTGTTTGGTTGTCAAATGTTAGAGTTGTCTTATTAAATAGAGTTCGGTGTCTAGCAGGACCGATAATCAGCATTTCCGTTTTTTTGGCGTTGAGTTGCAAAAAGTTAGCGGACATCCATTGTTTAATTTCATTAAGACACGCCTCCAGCTGACTACAATCCGGCGTGTTGGTCAGCTTTAGGGGCATGTAGAGTTGGGTGTCATCAGCATAACAGTGAAAGCTAATACCGTATTTGCGTATGATGTCACCTAGCAGCAGCATGTAGATGCTGAAGAGTGCAGGGCCAAGGACCGAACCCTGGGGAACTCCACACGTTACCTTAACGTAGTCCGAGGTCACATTGTTATGGGAGACACACTGCATCCTATCAGTAAGATAAGAGTTAAACCAAGACAGGGCTAAGTCTGACATACCAATTCGTGTTTTGATACGTTCTAATAAAATATTATGATCGACAGTATCAAAAGCAGCGCTAAGATCGAGGAGCAGCAACATAGATGACGCATCAGAATCCATCGTTAGCAATAGATCATTAGTCATTTTTGCGAGGGCTGTCTCCGTGGAGTGATTTGCCCTGAAACCGGATTGAAATGTTTCACATAGATTGTTAGACGCTAAGTGTTCATTTAACTGCTCGGCAACAATTTTTTCAAGGATTTTTGAAATAAAGGGAAGGTGAGACACCGGTCGGTAGTTTACCATGAGGTCAGGATCGAGGTTAGGTCTTTTAAGAAGAGGATGAATAACCGCTTTTTTGAATGCTAGGGGAACAGTGCCCGAGGAGAGTGATAAGTTTATAATATTTAGCACTGATGGACCTAATAATACAAAGAGCTCCTTGATCAGTTTCCCAGGAAGAGGGTCAAGTAAACATGTTGTCTGTTTTATTCCATTTACACGTTGTAACAATTCCTCTAATGTTATTTCCTCAAAACGAGAGAAACTATTTTGGAGGGCAGTATCCGCCGTATATACAATCGTGTCAGTGTTAATAGAACCCCGTTGTAGCTGGGACGCATTGTCTTTAATCTCCTTTCTAATGACTTCAATTTTCTTACTAAAGAATTGCATAAAGTCATCAGCTGAGTGGGTTGAGCTACTGGGGGGGTCCCTTGTTGGGTTAGCGATGCTACCGTACTAAACAAAAATTTAGGATCGTTTTTATTACGGTGGATGAGATTTGAGTAATATTTAGCTTTAGCTAAGGTAAGCATGCGTTTATAAGTTATTAAACCATCACTCCATGCTTGATGGTGCACCTCAAGTTTAGTCGTGCGCCATTTGCGTTGCAGCTTTCTACATAATAATTTCTACATAATAAAATCAAATGTTTGCTTGCAATTTAAAGCATAACAATTGGCCGATTAAAAAAACTCTTACCTCAAAATACTCTTAACTCGTTCAGACGGTATGCAGCTCAGCTTTTGCCTGCATCTTCTCAGATTTTGGCTCAAGATTCACAATACAAGTGACTGCTGCAACACATTGATTAGTTATAGTTCCAATAACAGACTCTCTCTTTGATTGCCACTAATGCACAACCAAGGATGCTAACAAACTAAACAATCGACGAGTGTTCAAGTTGCTCACTTCGTAAACTACCGCCCTCTTGTTTTCCATTAGACAATTGCATGTCACGCTCTACTCAGACAAAGAGCTATAAAATGATTAAGAGGCTGAAGTGTATTTCTGGTCTTGATATCTTCGTCCGGACAGAAGGGTGACACGGCAGTGTGGCTGGATCAAAAGAGACGCTTTACTGAACCAAAATATGCTTTATTACAAGCAAGCGTCATTAAACAGAACTGCAGCTCCCTGGAGGAAGTCAGGTCAAGAAAATGAGGCAATCCTAACTAAAGAAGCCAAACCATCAGTTTTTATATTCCTCCTTTCTGTCTCTGGGCGTGGGTGCTAAATTAGGAGAGCACATCCTGACCTTAAAGGAAATGTTTGTGTGTAAGTGTCTTGAAAAGAACTGCTTTAAGTAATGACTCAAATGTTGGCGTTGGGCTAGACAGGTAGTCTTTTCTCAAGGATATGGTTATCACTTGTGCATTCAGTAGTCCCAATTCGGGCCTCTTTTCCTACGAGAAGTGATCCAATCCACCTGTGAATATCAAACTAAGGGGCCTTATCTATTTATGTGCTCAAACTGAAATACCACTATTTAATTAAACTTGGTGGTTTGCTTTCTCCAAGATGAATATTAACATTCACCATATGTAGAACATAGTATGAGTTAATTAATTCACTTCAATGCCTTTGGACTTTTTGTAGTGATTACGCAGAAGCATAATCCAGGTTAAACATGTGTGTAGATCTTTGTCAAAGATTTCTCAGAATATTGTTCACTGAAATATTTTGTGAATATTATCACAGTATTGAGCAACTTTGTTGAATGTGTCTTGTTTAGGGGAATGAAACACAACGTGAGCTGGTCCTTCACCAACTCAATTATTGACATTCTTCTGGAAACCCTCCTGACTCCAGAACTAACTGGGTGCACATACGCAGACCAGAGTCCAGAGTGCCAGAATCCTCCTTCTTTCCAACGCAGTGTCCTCGAGTCTGACACTGAGACTAACCACAACACCCTCTTCCGATGCGATCGCCAAAATCTGTCTGTGTTTAATGACACACTTTGTGCTGAAATCCTCTATAGTTCAAGAGTAAGAATGTCCACATCAGTGCTCAACTTGTGTCAGGCACTCAGAACCCTCAATGCCCAGCAGGTACAGGCAGTGTGGAGTAATATGTGCTATGTCATTCAAGCACTGGTGTCCCCACTCCTTAGCAAATCATCAGACTGCAATGTTGGCGATACGCAACTCTTTCCTGCAAAGAGCTTTGCACCTCACCGAAAAGCCAGAGAAGCCTCTAACCTCCAACAACTTGCTTGTGACTACAACAGCTGGTTAGAAAGCCAAGTGGTAGATGTTGTCCTTGTCTCACTTTGCAGCGACAACGAACAGAAAGAGTTTGTGAGGCACGTGTGTAATAATGCTTTACTGATGAGAAAGTTGCTGTCAGACCAGAAGAACAGTTGGCTGTATGGATACTGTGCAAATTCCTCAGAAAATTACAGCTATCTGGTGGATCAGTTCTGCACTTATGGACATTGGATCGATCAGCCAACAGTCTCAGTAAATTCCCACTTACTAGAGTTCTGTATTAGCCTGGACAGTCAAAGGCTCACAAGACTCATCTGCGTGCACACCGGCTTGTTCATGTTATTATTTTCTAACCCAGAGAATGTGAGGTTCATGCCCAACTGCACTACTGCACCACTACCACTACCATCTCCTGGCCCGGATCCACTTGTTTCTCAGTCTTGTGTCTACTCAGAGTGGCAGGATGTAATGCAGATCACAACAGATATTTTGGCACAGTGCATTCGCAATGATCCCTCAGGTTTTGCTGAGACAGTTTGCACTAACAGAACTTTTCTAGAGAGCCTGGTACGTAATCAGGATAATGCCTGGCTTTGGGATCACTGCAGCACTGCTTTGACCATCCTACCCACTGTGACTCCAGAACCTTTACGTATTTCGGACTGGTGCAACTACCACTTGTGGGAGGATCGGCAGGTGGACGATTCAGTAGTCGGATTCTGTTGGCAACATAACCAGGTTGATTTTCAGAAAAATGTCTGCTGCAAGACATCTTTGCTTGAAAAGCTTTTGCAAAACCCCCAAAACAGATGGCTCACATCAGTTTGTGTAGACAAGGAAATTGAGGTTCTACCAAAGGTGGGTATTTGATTGGGATCACTTGGTTCTGTAACAAAATGTTATTTGACAACTACAATTGGTTTTCACATATTTTAAATCTTTTTTTCTTTTTTAAAAATTCAGATATGCAAGTATTCTGAATGGACACGTCCCATCATTGTCGATATGACCGATTTGGCTCTGTGTGCTGAGAAGGACCCACTAAACTTTACCTCCAAAGTCTGCTCAAACAAAACAGTCCTTCAGAACCTGATGGCTAACCCGGACAACGCTTGGTTAATAAAGTACTGTGCCAACCAATCAAATTTGGGAGTAACTCCTGACGAGGAAGGGGACGATGGAGGAGAAGAGACTGGATTCAACCCTGCAGAGCAGTGCCAGTATTCCACCTGGACTATAGACCTTCCGGATGCAGCGATATTGACCCTCTGCTGGGAGCACGATCAGTCCAACTTTGTTTCTTCAATCTGCTCGAACCCTGGTCTTCTCTTCCTGTTAGCGCATGAGCCCTCAAGCATATGGGTGAGCACAATGTGTGCCACTTATACCAACTACACCACCACTGGTAATAAAACCACTGAAGGTAACTTTTGCCTCGCCAAACACTTAATGAGGCATTTCAACTGGACTTGTTCTGTGGATCTCACCTCAGCCTGCCAACCCGACGTTAGCCAGGACATGGTCACGCGCATAATGATGCGCTGCTGGGCAGACGGTCTGAGGTCTAGGGTCAGGCATCTGATGACTCCATCTGTGGCTACAGTCTTCGAACAAGCAGTTAACACAGCTGTTGTAGTATTGCTAGCGATAGAGGAGATCCAGAACACATCACTGCATGTTACCAAGAATGTACGGGTTAGTGTGCTGGAGTCTGTAGTTGGTTATCTTGAGAGGGAGAACAACTTCGACAAAAAGAAGGTTTTGCTACAATGTTTTGGGGTAAGACTGACATTGTTACATATCATACCTAGATACAGTGGAACACGTCTGTGTCATCAAGTCCCAGTCCACCGTATTTTTTCTATTACTAAAAAGTAAGGGCCAGTCTAAGAAAGATTTCCAATTGTTTGTCAGTTTCAATTTCGGTTATGTCGACAGCAACTTATTTCAACGTGAGTCAGCCAGTCTGAGGGGCATCGTCATAAACGGGTTCCACTGTATGCTGTTTTTATTTAGTTGTATCCCTGTGCCCCAACATTCCCTTCGTTGTTGCAGAAGTGGACTGGGTTGGTACAACTCTCTTGACAGTATCATAGACTCTGGGTTTGTTCCGAGAAACAATAGAATTCTGGAAAGGAATGACGTATTTTAGCCACCGATGTTTCTTAAAAATAGTGTGAGGTTTTCTCTAAGTCAAAATAACTGGTGACTATAAGGCTGTTAATGAATCACAGCATATTGTTGCATAATCCTAGCATGTATATGCCTCTGAGGATCACCATAACCTCAAGAACCATCCATCCTTTGCAGATGTAATTTATACACACACTAAAACCGTACGGACAACACGAAAGAGCACCGAACTTGTTGTTATCCGTTACACCCAAAAGCTTCTATTCATGACTTCTTGCTCGAACTACCATCCCAAACAAACTGAAATGACCACAGTTGCCCCGTAGCGTATGGGAGCCACACATGATTTGGCCCAGAGTTCGTGCTACACCGGGGATAGGGGTGTTATAGCCCAGTAAGAAATCTGTTTAGCCCCCCAACCCCCAAGCATTTTAGGTCCTTATCATGAAAAACCAACCGTTCTTACCTATCGGTACATGCTGTTATGTATTTGGGATCTGCACACGTCCTGAACATATCAAATCAAACCGAGGAGGCATGGCGTAGATATTCATAAAATAATCTACAAACTTCTTCCAAAAGAGTCGTTTGGAATTCGCTCCATCTGTGATGTCTCACTGGTGACGTCAGTGGCTTTTTTATATATTGTAAAAATTCCACTAATAAAATCGCCCACAAAACGGAACAGCTCTGTGGCAGCCAATCGTCTTCGAGTCTATCTACGCCAATCAACTGTCCAGCTCCATCTTTTGGCTGCCCAATCACAGCGCGGATGCAAACTTTTTTGGCCCGGCCTTTCAGAGCAATCGTTTGCAAATTGAGCTGCTTGCACTTCTTTCACTTTGTAGCCTATAGGCTTAATATTACTTTCACAATGAATCATTTATTAAGTCATTATGTTGTGATCCGAAACGGCGCAAAGTTGTCTGTTTTCATTTACAATACACATGGATAATAAATACTGTACACCTGTTTTCGCATTTAGGATGTATTGTCTGGTTATTAGCAGGCACATGAGCACCTTTGCATGTGAAACAATTTTACCATCATTACTTGTGTTAGGCTTAACTATTTTGTTTAATATCTTTTGGTAAAATTCAGTTGAAACTACTTTCATATCATACATATGAAATGTGCTGTGTATTATAATGTTTAAGTCAAGTTAATTTACCACTGATAGTCACAGACGCACCAGGTGTGGTGAAATTACTCTCTGCGTTTGACCCATTCCCTTGTTCCACCCCCTGGGAGGTGAGGAGAGCAGTGAGCAGCATCGGTGGCTGCGCTCTGGAATCATTTGGTGGTTTAACCCCCAATTCCAACCCTTGATGCTGAGACAAGCAGGGAGGTAATGGGACCCATTATTATAGTCATTGGTATGACTTGGCCGGAGTTTGAACTCACAACCTACCAATCTCAGGGCGGACACTCTAACCACAAGGCCAATGAGCAGGTCCTAACTGATTTTGTTGAAAAAATGAGAACTGAAGACATGCAAATCTATTATTTTTTTAGCGACCCCACGAATCGGTCAAACCCCCCTTAGGCGCAGCAGAGAAACAAATCCTACATTCAAATCGTCCCTGATTTGGCCAATGGTCTATTTGGAGAGAGCACATGTAACCAAAGATGTGTGAAAATGGATACACTATTTAGGGGAATGAGACTATGTGCATAGAATCGTACTGACTGACACATCATTCAGTTTTGGTTCAAATATTGCTATGACTTTATACTCACTAATATATTTGACCTTTGCAGACAGTACTAACCAGCTTAATGCCAACAGCACGGGATGCAAGCGGTAATGAATCCCTCATCATTAAGGTACATAACAATAGTTCAAATAATACATGCATTGATGAAGTCCAAGTGTTTCAAGAATGTTTTGACACATTTTGTGGTTGTAGGAGTACTTTAACGTACCATTGAGCAGCCTGAAGTCGGTGTTTAGTGCAGCTCACATCACCACTGTCAGGATGATTCTTCAATACTATACCAGAAACAAGGATACACTGAAGGTGAAAAGTCACAAAAGGCATGGTTTGGCACTATTTTCCCATTTCTTTCCCAAATTCATCTTTTCTGAACACTTCAGTACTTTGTTCGAAGTCCTGCTTACTCACTGACTGGAGTTGCCTGGATTGTGTTTTGTTAGTTGCCAGATAAGTACCTGTCAACCCTGACGGCCGTGCTGTTCCAGAACCACCTGGCGAAAGACGGAAGTCTTTTCTCGGAGCTGACTCCCCTTTTGGAGGTGGCCAGTCCAGCTGACATCCACTCTTTGCCTTCCCTGCAAAGCAACCTTGACGTGTATGAGAGGCCGTCTTTGCAGCTAAGCCCCAAACAGAAGCCGACAAGTTTGTGCTAATATGATAATGATAACGACATGTCAGCGTTTGTACACTGATAACATACATTGGTTGGTACTAATTACAGTGATTACCCCATGTAATCATTGACGTGGTCAACTAGCAAGCTATTTAACTACCTACAAACCCTGTTTCCATATGAGTTGGGAAATTGTGTTAGATGTAAATATAAATGGAATACAATGATTTGCATACAATTTTCAACCCATATTCAGTTGAGTATGCTACAAAAACAACATATTTGATGTTCAAACTGATAAACTTTTTTTTTTTTTTGCAAATAATCATTGACTTAAGAATTTGATGCCAGCAACACGTGACAAAGAAGTTGAGAAAGGTGGCAATAAATACTGATACATTTGAGAAATGCTCATCACTTATTTGGAACATTCCACAGGTGTGCAGGCTAATTGGGAACAGTTGGGTGCCATGATTGGGTATAAAAGCAGCTTCCATGAAATGCTAAGTCATTCACAAACAAGGGTCACCACTTTGTAAGCAAATTGTCAAACAGTTTTAGAACAACATTTCTCAACGAGCTATTGCAAGGAATTTAGGGATTTTACCATCTAAGGTCCGTAAATCATCAAAAGGTTCAGAGAATCTGGAGAAATCACTCCACGTAAGCGATGATATTACAGACCTTTGAGCCCTCAGGCGGTACTGCATCAAAAACCGACATCAGTGTGTAAAGGATATCACCACATAGGGTCAGTAACACTTCATAAAACCACTGTCAGTAACAACAGTTGGTTGCTACATCTGTAAGTGCAAGTTAAAACTCTACTATGCAAAGCAAAACCCATTTATCAACAACACCAAGGAACGCCGCTGGCTCCGCTGGCTCCGCTGGGCCCAAGCTCATCAAAGAAAGACTGATGCAAAGTGGAAACGTGTTCGGTGGTCTGACAAGCCCACATTTCAAATTATATTTGGAAACTGTGGACGTGGTGTCCTCCGGAACAAAGAAGAAAATAACCATCCGGATTGTTATAGGCGCAAAGTTCGAAAGCCAGGATCTGTGATGGTATGGGGGTGTATTAGTGCCCAAGGCATGGGTAACTTACACATCTGTGAAGGCTCCATTAACGCTGAATGGTCCATAAAGGTTTTGGAGCAACATATGTTGTTATCCAAGCAACGTTATCATGGACGCCCCTGCTTATTTCAGCAAGACAATGCCAAGCCACATGTTACAACAGCGTGGTTTCGTAGTAAAAGAGTGCGGGTACTTTCCTGGCCCGCCTGCAGTCCAGACCTGTCTCCCATCGAAAATGTGTGGCGCATTATGAAGCATAAAATACGACAGCGGAGACCCCGGACTGTTGAACGACTGAAGCTGTACATAAAACAAGCATGAGAAAGAATTCCACTTTCAAAGCTTCAACAATTAGTTTCCTCAGTTCCCGAACGTTTATTGAGGGTTGTTCAAAGAAAATGTGATGTAACACAGTGGTGAACATGCCCTTTCCCAACTACTTTGGCACGTATTCCAGCCATGAAATTCAAAGTTAATTATTATCTGCAAAAAAAATAAAGTTTGAGTTTGAACATGAAATATCTTGTCTTTGTAGTGCATTCAACTGAATATGGGTTGAAAAGGATTTGCAAATCATTGTATTCCGTTTATATTTACATCTAACACAATTTCCCAACTCATATGGAAACGGGGTTTGTAGATAACTAACTAAAAAACTAGGAAAGTCATGGGCGGATTTCTGTGAAACTTTCAAGAAATCGAATACGAAACAACTGTGATTAGATTTTATGCCTGGTTGAAATCATTTCTACTACTGTACTACTTTACCTTTACGGTTCTCTGTGTCAATGCTAGCGAAGACAGACAAGAGTATTCACTTGGTTTGTTTTGTTCAGCTGTGGGTTGCTCAGAAAGTAATTGACAGATGTTCATCTACCTTTCACGAAATGTCCGAAATGGGATAAGAAACAAGTCATTACATATACGGGTTGATCTGGATCATTTCTATGACTTAACCTTACGTTTACAGTACGCGCTTCGACTACTGTGTGTGAATGCCAGCGGCCCCGCCTCCACCCACAGACAAAAAGACAGTAGATTACTGACAAGAGGGTTCACTCCTTTTCTTTCATTTCACTATAAATGATTTAAAATGTTATGAGCGGACTAGTATCTACCATTTAGGAAATGTCATAAATGGAATAAAAAACAATTGATTACATTGTTGGGCTTATCCGGCTCCCTATGGTTTCTGGATATTTTTACTATTGGAAGATACTGTAGGGCCTGGCAGAGATCTGCACTCCAATGATTACATGAAAAATACACTTTAAAACAGACGTGGGCAAAATACTTGGGTGTCATGATCTGTGGTCTGGATTATGTTTTTGTTATTTTTTTGTTAGTTTTGGACTCTTTTAGTTTTTGTTTGCACTCCCTTTTTTGTTTAGTTACTATGGCGACTCATTAGTTTCACCTGCCGCTGGTGTTCGGACACGCGCCTGCTCTAACTAAGAGACTATTATTCAAGTCTATCTTGGCCAGTTAGTCATCCTGGCGTCATTGCTCTTTTCTTGCCACAGTAAGTCTTGCTTATTTCATATGATTCCATAGTAAATTCTATTTGTTTCATGCCACAGTTTAGCGAGGTTTTCCATGTCCATAGTTTCATGTTTCATGTTTCATGTCCTAAGTTTTTGTGAACGGCACGCTTTCCTTTTGTTTTGGTTCCTGTCATTTGTGCTGTGTAGGAGTAGTTAGAGTAATAAACATGTCACGCCTTGTCCGGAATAGTCTGTTTGCATCCTGGGAGAACAAACCTCGCAGTAAGCTGCGACCCCCCTGTCATGACACTGGGGATGCGGCCCGTTACGATTTTCCGTCCGACCCGCCGGACGTTCTCCCTAATTTTTTTAGACCTTTAACATCAAAACTGACCCACCGATTTGATGTGCAGTGCTGTTTTTAAATGACCGTAAGTCTTGAACTATAGAAAGTATTTCAATGGTTGTTATCTGCTGT